>NW_024069317.1:0-52434 GCF_009389715.1 Phoenix dactylifera
CGCTTAGGTGCCCTCTTCAAACCAGTTAGGAGTTGTCTAGTGATTTTAGGATAAATATAAGGAATTGATGTGTTTTTCTTTTAATGCATGCTTGGCCCATTTTGACTTTGATATCGACAAGACCATAGAGGCAGTCAACTCCGTGCTCGACAATCAGTCTCCCACAAATTTTCTTCTTTGGAAAACTCGGCATGAACCCGGCATGATATAATTAAGGATGCACTGCGTCTGGCTGAAGACGTTAAACTTAGCGCTTGTTGGGAGGCAACCCAATTTTCATAGACTATTTTTGCACATTTTCTTGTCGTATTTTTTTCAGAAGTCCTCATATTACTAATGCAACTAAGGTACAATATTTCTATCCTCCATATGCATCATATTTTTATCCAAAATAAAAATAATAATAAAAAAATAAAAAAATAATAATATAATATTATTAAAAAAATTAAAAAAAATAATAATACTTAAAAAAAACATTGAGGACAATGTCTGATCTAGGTTGGGGGGTATAGGATTCGAATTTGAAGAAAGTTTTCGTATTTTTAAATAAGTTTTATCTCAAAAAAAAAATTAAATAAGTTTTATCTCAAAAAAAAAAAAACCTAATCTCTATGCCTTAGTGCTGAAATGATGAATACACAAAGTATATAACATCTAAAAAAAAGCCCAATAACTAGTCAGGAGTAAGTCAATTTGAGTTCTTTTTATTAAAAGTTCTTTTAAGCGAGTTGTAAGATCATTTTTACTTTGGAATTTCACAACACACATGGCCTGCACTTCTAAGAGTTAGGTTCAACATTATGTTGTTAAGTCTGGTAGCAACCTTGAGTCCTGATGAATCATTCCTATCTAATTCACTATTATCCCATATTTATATATAAAAAAAAAGAGAAAAAAAAAGTGAATTTAGTCAGGTACATCGAAAAGGGCTACCTATTGTCAAAGGTCAGCGGGCTTGTGATGATGAACCCGAGTATAGGTCCGTAGGAGAGTCTTGATACCCAACACCTTATGCCATCTGGCATGGGAGTTGTTGACTGAATGCTCGCTACACGGAGGAAGCATTACAAGAGTAAAAGTGCATTATTTATTTATAAATACAAAATAAAAAAAAAGAAAAAAAAAGAAAAGAAAAAAGAGAAAATAATATTGACCTTAAAAAAACGATAGTGTGAAAGCCGTCGTTGTAAAAATTCGAGTAAACTGGAATATTACAGATAAAGCCCATGAGGTATTAAAGTAAATATCCACAACTCTCGAAATTCTGCAAGATAGGATAATTTTGAATCAGTGATTAGGTCATATCTGACCAATTCTTGGAAACTACCAGCTTTAGCAGTATTTTGGAGATCTAAAGCCTTAGCTTGTGTATGGTCCAGATATCACCAAGCACCCAAGTATAAATAAGTCTTACAACTCCTTAACGGAAACTTAATGACTTCAACTTAAGTTGCATACTGACTTAGGATTTGGGCTGACTTAGTGATTAAAACTTTGTGTGCTTTTGAAATTTTTAGCACCTATGCATTTGAAATTAGATTTTATAAAATAATAAAATAAATTCTTTCGACAGCAGTTTGTGGGTATCTGAGCCGGAAACCCTCACGAGACAAAACTCGTCTACTAGGGCCACCTAGGGGTTTAAAGCCTTATTGCATATGGTAAATGCAATCGCGATTCCTGCGAAAGTGAGTTAGCTTTTATTTTGCTTGAGGACTAGCAAAATGTAGGTTGGGGGGTGTGATAAGTACTAAATAATGCATAAATTAACATCTTATTCATAGCACTTATCATTATTTTGATTCATATATTTTGTAAATTCAACTAAAAAAATGTGTCACCTTCATCATTGCATTTTAATAAATTATTAAAGGTAATTCAAGTTTGATTTGATTATTTATTGATTAAGTTTAATGCATGCAGGTCAAGTCAAGCTCAATTAGGTAAAGCCTAAACGGACACTACATCATTTCACGATTTTATATTTTCAGAGTCGACTCCAAGAACTCTTCTCTAAAACCCAGTGCTTCCCATTAATTCTTGACTCTTCATACGTTCACCTAAATTTCTCCTCACTCATTCCAACTCTTTTTCCACATGATCCGATTTTAATAAAATCTCTTCAATTATTTGTTTCTTATATCTCAAAGTATATCATCTAGTTGCACGGATCTCAAAGCCTCAACCCATCCTTATTCCATCTCTAAACACAACCCCCAACTCCTCTCCGTTAACAAAACAACTTAACTTCTCTTCTCCCGTATCCAAACAAAATCCCATGAACCCAGCAACCGTATTCATCCTCATCCTCTCACTCCCGCGTCTTCCGAATCCCCTGTTTCTTGCATCATTCCGGATGAACTCCATCCATCTTCTTCCGGATCAGCTCCGTTTCCTTCATCCATGTGTTCCAGCCGTCCGAAGATTTTTCCAACGTCAAGATCTCTTCCCATCCCGTAAGCATCAAAGGATCTTGTTTCAGCTGATTCCTAGACTTCATCCTCCCGAGTCCCGAGCTTCACGGCAACCAAATGTATCCTCCCCTGTTTCGGAAACAGAACACAGTCATCTTCCCATTTTCGTGGATCACATCCCAACCAACCAACCCATCTTATTCCGTCAGATGGACTCCAGAAAACTTTGTGAGCATCGATTTCCTCTCAGCCGAATCAAGCCAGCCATCATCCAGATTAATCCCAGCCGAATCCAAACTCCCGTTCCAAGTTCATCTTTATCTCAGCACCAAATCCTCTCCCACTGCATCCACGGCAACGGCGCCAAAAATTGATAGTCAACTTTAAAGACCACGCAATAGCACGTATCTGGTAGGGTAGTGATTACGGGTATCGATCCACAGGGATTGGGGTACAGTTGTTTTTCTTTAAAAATAAAAATATTTAAAAGAAAGAGTTTGTGAAGAAAATTAAACTAAGAAATTTAATAAAAGAAAATGCAATTAAAAGATATCAGTTTGAGGGAACCTAGGGCAAGGAATTCACCACTAGCATCGTAACAAGGGTTATTTATATTTTATTTCGTTCTTGGATTAACATGCAAATTGGCTACAAGCCTAATAAGCATTTAAATAAAAATTCACAAAAGTAATTTGGGCATAATCCATCTTCAGTTGGCATGAAATGTCTATCCTAATCTAAGGTGGCAGCACATCGCATCTTTCCTAAGCATGGACTATCTTATATTTACTTAGTGATCATGAAGAACAGTTGTACGAACATCATACTTAAAATCACAGAAATTAAATATGATTCAAAAGAAAATATTCATTAAAAACAATAAGTTCATACAACTCCAAGAATATAAAATAAAATATAAAACCCGTGTCCCTTTTTTAGGGTTGCATCCAGCCCTAGTGAAGAGCTTAGGCTTCCATGCAGTGGTGGACGGCAGCAGCAGCACAGCAGCAGGACTTCATGGTGATTGGCTCCTTTGAAATATTCCCAAAATACCCAAATTCTTCTCTTCCATTCATTTCTTCCCCACCGGGGACTAATCCCCATCAAGATCTTCTCAGGGGGGGCATTCCCTCTTCCCCACCAGGGACTGATCCCCATCAAGATCTTCTCAGAGGCGGAATCCCACAAGCTCCCACGGGAAGCAGAAAAAAGTAAAAGGAGAGAGAAGAGTTTGGGTATTTTGGAAATATTTCAAAGGAGCCAATCACCATGAAGTCCTGCTGCTGTGCTGCTGTTGCCGTCCACCACTGCATGGAAGCCTAAGCTCTTCACTAGGGCTGGATGCAACCCTAACAAAGGGACACGGGTTTTATATTTTATTTTATATTCTTGGAGTTGTATGAACTTATTGTTTTTAATGAATATTTTCTTTTGAATCATATTTAATTTCTGTGATTTTAAGTATGATGTTCGTACAACTGTTCTTCATGATCACTAAGTAAATATAAGATAGTCCATGCTTAGGGAAGATGCGATGTGCTGCCACCTTAGATTAGGGTAGACATTTCATGCCAACTGAAGATGGATTATGCCCAAATTACTTTTGTGAATTTTTATTTAAATGCTTATTAGGCTTGTAGCCAATTTGCATGTTAATCCAAGAACGAAATAAAATATAAATAACCCTTGTTACGATGCTAGTGGTGAATTCCTTGCCCTAGGTTCCCTCAAACTGATATCTTTTAATTGCATTTTCTTTTATTAAATTTCTTAGTTTAATTTTCTTCACAAACTCTTTCTTTTAAATATTTTATTTTTAAAGAAAAACAACTGTACCCCAATCCCTGTGGATCGATACCCGTAATCACTACCCTACCAGATACGTGCTATTGCGTGGTCTTTAAAGTTGACTATCACCAATCACAGCCAAATCGTAACACTTTAGTTTGCCACCACAGGCTGAAGCATTGATATTATAGTTTGTCACCACATATCATAGCATGGATATTATGGTTTGTCACTACAAGCTGAAGTGTGGAATTATGGTTGGTCAATCACGGGCCGAAGCATGACCATTGATAGTCCAAATTGGAAAGATAATTATTGATCAAAAATCTAGATAATAATGAAAGATAAGATATATAAAAATACTATTGAATAAAAGATTTTAGACTAATGAAATATCTAATATACTTTCTTGTGAGTTGTATATTTGATGGCATACATTATGTGTATATATTTATGTGGATTTATTTGAGCTATGTTGAAAAATTGATATGAGGTTTTATGATTTTTGTGTACATTTTGGTATGGTTTATAGTTAATCTTTATTTTAATTTTATTATATCTATATTGGTGTGAGTGTGAGTATTTTTTAGTAGGCTTTAAAGCTCACACTATCTCTTTTTTTTTTTTTAAGTCGCAGGATGCTGGCCTTGATTAGATTGAATGTGAAGTTCGAGTAATGGAGTCATTAGCTAGTTAATTTATTTTATGATACCAAAGAATATTTAAAAATTTTGTAATTGAATAAGTCTGATTATTTGATCATGGTGGATTTATTTAATTGGATTAATTAGATATTATTTGTTGTTTTAAATTTATGAGATGTTGAATATTTGTTCATCTTTGGCTTTGCATGATCTCTAGAGTATCGCTCTAAGGTTCATGTAGCTGTGTCATGTGACAGGCCTAGATAGTGGGTTTGAGGCGTGACATGTATAGAGTTCTACGTTCGCCAGATGCCAATATTAATGATAAAAAATTCTACTCAACTACTTAGCTTGTGCAAAGTTCTTCATTCGTCATGTCAATGATGGTATAAATATCCTAGCCATCATTAGAGTTAATTTCTTAATATACAACAGATATTAATGATGTCGGCATTAATGTGCTCCATATTCATTAAAGTTCATTAGATGAAATTTGATTATTGAAGCATTCTATTTATTATAATTTATTACATAATGATATTACATTTTAAACATGACTATAAGAAAAAGAAAATAAAAAAAGCCATACATTGCGGTACATGTGAGGCCAGTATTAACGACATGAGTTTTTACATGGATGCTCAGCTTCTGCCAAATTCTTTGTTATATTAATGTGCAATAGAAATTTGGCTATTGAAATATTCTACTTTTTAAAATTTGTTATATTGCTACATTGCATCTTAGGAACAGTTGTAAAAGGTAGAAAAAAGTTGTACTGTATGCATTGAAAGGATTTTTTGCCTGTACATATTTGACATGGATGAATAGCTTGTGTAGAGCTCTTGATTCACCACATGGACTTAGCATTAATAATGGCAATATTAATATCCTCGGCTATCATTAAAGTTCATTACTTAAAATAAAACATATATTAATGATGTTGACATTAATGTGTTTAGCTATCTTTGAATTTCCTTGCTTACAAAAAATTGACTATTGAAGCCTTCTATTTAATATATTTTGTTACCTTCTTATATTGAATTTCAAAAATATTTGGAGAAAGAAAAAATATCATACTTCGTGCATTATGCAAGGTTGATGTTAGTAACACTGGAATTGATGATAGGAATTTCTACAATGAGGCTTAGCTTATGTGGAGTCAGAATTAACAATGGATGTTTCTGCTTGACAATCATTAAAGTTTCTTACCTAATATAGTTATTGAAGCCTTTTATCTATTATAGTTCATTGTTCATAAAGCTATTATATTATGTTACAAAAATAGTAGAAAAGAGCAAACAACAAAAAAATACTAACCCACACATTTCATGGATTATATATTTGATGTAACTATTTTGGTGGTATCTCATTATATTATATTTTGTGGTCATGGAAAATATAAGACTGTTATATTATGTTATTTGCTGTTTTAAATGTACGTTATAATGTAGATAATGACCATTATTTTCTCTTGCACCTTTCATTTTATTAAATACTATTTATTGTAATATTCAAATTTTTGTATCAAATTTTTATACAATATGGCCTAAATATATTATTTTTATTGAATGAAAAGTAAGTAGAAGGATGATGACACTTTCTATTATAGTACTATTGTAATAGACAATAAAAATAAGGATTTATTTGAGAATAAAAAATTTGAGATGGTACTCTTCTAGCAAATGACATTGCTATAACATTCAATAATAATTTTTGATGGGGTATATTATACAAACAATCTAAACCTTATTTTTATAAAAGCATCTGAAATTTCAATAAATTTTTTTTGAAATAAATAATTAATAATTATAAGAAATAAGTGATCTACAATAGGGTGCAAAAATCTATTAGAAAATATTTTTTCTTAGAATAAAGACCAACTCATTCCTAATGAAAGGTCAACCTTCTGGTGTTTGTTTTTATATATTAGAAAACCGCTCAAATAGTTGTAACACGGGTGTACTAAATGATAACAGTACGCCATGGTGTACCATATCAAAACCCTAGAGAACCCCTCTAATGCTTCTGTATAAGCCACTAGCTACCCATTCTTACTTCTCATTTCACCTAGTCTCTTCTTTTGCTGCTTGTGTGTTAGTTAACGTGCTGCATGCAATGGCACACTCATGGTGAATGCTTCCATCTGTGCTTCTGTTCTGGCTCTTCCTCATATCCTCTAGTTCTTCTCTTCAATTCACTCTCTCTCTCTTTTCTTCTCTTCTTTCTTACATTTTAAAAGCTCATTGTTGTGGATTTTCTTGGTTTTAATTACTTATTTTAAAGGCTTTTAAGCCTAAAGATACTGCAATTTAACTATGTTGGGTTTATTTTTTTTGGGACCGGTTGGAGTCCTGTCTTTATGTTGTTGAACTTGAGTAAGTTTAATTAGTTCGTGTTAAGCTACCTGAGCAAGTTTCTATTTTCCTGCAGCTGAGCTAGTTTGTACTTTTTCTGCGTTCTAACATGACTATTTGAGCAACTAATCCATAATTAAAAGATGAGGGCCAACACTACAATATCTAACAAAGGGGAAAATAGGCATTCTAGTTATGGTTAGGAGACTACTCTCCTTGGCTCATCCCCAAAATTAATCCAGAATTAAATATCTTGGTTTTTACCTATGCAACATAATCCAGCATTACTTTGACCAATTCAAGAAAATCAACAAAAAGTGTGTACAAAGTATAAGATGCATGTCGTAGGAAAAATCGAAAGGATATCATCAAAAAACTATTTTCTTATAAGAGTGCTATCGGTTGGATTAGATCTTGGTATCACCTAAACCAAACCCAACCTCTACAAGGGTTCGGGTCTACATATGGATACCATGCCTATCCATCAAAGAATCAGATTGGCTCCGGTTCAAGAAGGATAGATTGAGGTAGATTTTGTCCAAATTGCATGGGGTTTGGATTTGAGTTGGATTGAGTATGGATTGAGATTGTTTCAGACGCTATCATTACTTTAAAGATCAATTATTTTCATCTTCTAAAAATGATTTACTAATAAAATAGGCTCAATGCTTAATAAAAGAAGTCTTATAAGACACATGAGCATCGAGAAGTAGAGCTTTTACTAGTAGAATTTTTAATCAAAAAGCTACTTATTACTTTTCTGAAGTGTTATGAAACTTTAACATCTATTCAATAATTAGATTGAGAATATACTTTTAGTATAAAAAACGACAATATTATGGCATAGTGCTTTTAACAATCTAATTGTTTATATTATCAAAAATTGTTATTATAAGATATTTTTAATTTATAAATTATTTATTTTATATTTTAAGCTAAATAATATAATAAATAATATTTTTATATTTATTGTAAATATAATAATATAATATTATTTTACTATATTATATTATTATCATTCTTATTATATTTTAATCTAAATACAATTTTACATTATTTAATATTATCATATACTTATATTACATAATTATAATTTGATTGCGTGCTTATCTCATCAGCCGCCTAGCTATTGACGGTATTCAAATCCTATGGTTTGTTACACCCTCCAATAGCTGCCAACTGGACTAGTTGGCACTCAACATTTGAATATGGAATTATTTTTCCAGACGTCGCTCTATTTGATATTATCGCATGAAGAGTACTTGCGGAAATGCCGCCGCAGCTCAACCAACGCATGTTTTGAAGGGTTACCTCGGGGCTAGATCACTGAGGCAGAGTCGACGACGATGTACTCCGCGAAGGTGCAGGAGTTGAGGAACTGGTGAACATGCCTGATCTCCCTGTAGCGGTCCACCAAGGAAAACCCCTCGCCGCGGCGGAGAAGGGGAAAGGGATGGCAGGAGTAGAATGGGAAGAAGCTGTTGGAGGAGGTGTATATCACGAAGGAATGAGAGGGGCTTGGTGGTTGTGGCCAGAGATTCGGAGTTGATGGAGGCCAGAGGAAAGAGTGGAGGAGAGATAAGCAAAAGAGGGGGGAGAGAGAGAGAGAGAGAGAGAGAGAGAGAGAGAGAGAGGATACAGTGACAAGAAGAACCAGAGAGAGAGAAGACCAGGTTTCTGTTCACTGGTTGGACGCAGGAAGCTGGTTCTTTCTCTACAGGATTATGTAACATGACACTGTTCTAAGGTGGAGAATTATCGCTGTTGCGCAGTTCATTGCTTGCAAACTTTCTCAGATTCTTTTATTGTCAAAAAATTGTCATAATACAATTTTGTGATTAATCAACAATTAGAATCTATATACCATGATGTGGGATGGGAGAAATAGAAGTACAGTTATATAAACAGAATTCTCCTCTTCATTCTTTGGCATTAGCCGGAAGATCTGCAAGTTTTAGCTTACCTTTTCATAGTTGCTACAATCAAAATCTCAACTATGAAATACAAATTTACTAGAATTAACAAAACAAATGGTTCAGGCACCAAAGCACTGCTCATACAATCTGGATTTACTTGTTGACTAGCAATTTGCTTTCTGTCTTTCCAGATCAGATTGCTGTGATAACGTGGGAGTAGCATGCAATTAACTCATACTCGGCATGGGGACGAGAGAGCAAAACTCACAATAACGCAGTGTTGGAAATCAAGAGGATTCACACTCACAAATTATTCTATGGAAGAAAAGTGGAGAGGATTTTAGGCACACATGAATAACTTGTATTCCACTTATTTCTAAAACAACTAGAGTACATGGATATTTATAGGCATCATTAGATGGTCTTTTAACCTTCCTAATTGAATTGGTCATTACACCATTCATAACCCCAAATAAATCTCAAATAACTTTCTCTAAATAAATCCCTTATAACTCCATGTAACTCCCACATGACTAAAAACTCAAAAGACATGTAACTCCCACATGACTAAAACCCAAAAGACATGTAACTCCTCACCATACTAATATGCAATTACAAAATAAAACCATAAGTTACTAATATTAAAAAACAAGTTTAATAACCAACACCCTCCCTTAAACTTGGTTTTGCAACTCCAAGCAAACTCCTTAACTTGCAAAATGTTTCACTCTTGAGGGGCTTAGTGAAAATATCAGCAATTTGATCTTGAGACTTCATGTACTTGAGCTTCACTTCCTTCTTAGCCATACATTCTCTAACGAAATGATACTTTGTATCGATATGCTTGCTTCGCTCATGAAACACCGGATTCTTGGCTAATGCTATTGCTGATTTGTTGTCCACAAAAATCTCCGTTGGTTCTTCTTGTAACATATGAAGCTCCTTCAACAAATACCTTAGCCAAATAGCTTGACAAACACAACTTGAGATGGCAACATACTCCGCTTCACAAGTAGAAAGTGTCACAATAGGTTGCTTTTTTGAAGACCATGTAAAAGCCGCACTTCCCATAAAGAAAACATATCCCGTCGTACTTTTTCTTTCATCCACGTCTCCGGCCCAATCACTATCACTATATCCAACAAGTGTGAAGTTATCAACAAATGAATAGAATAGGCCATAATTAAGGGTACCTTTGATGTAGCGGAGAATTCTCTTGGCCACCTTCAAATGGGATGAAGTAGGAGCTTCCATATACCGACTAACAAGTCCAACCCCAAATAGAATATCCGGCCTTGTGCAAGTTAAATATCTTAAACTTCCAACAAGACTTTTGAAGAATGTAGGATCTACCTTTTCTCCATCTTCATATCTTGATAATTTGACTCCACATTCCACGGGGGTGCTCACCGGATTGCTATCATCCATCTTGAACTTTTTGAGAACTTCTTTAGCATAACCTTCTTGAGAGATGAACATTCTATCTTCCATTTGCTTCACTTCAATGCCAAGGTAGTAAGCCATAAGGCCAATGTCCGTCATCTCAAACTCTTGAGACATAGCTTGCTTGAATTCTTCAAACATAATAGAATTGTTGCCGGTAAAAATCAAGTCATCTACATACAAGCAAACCACAAATATATCTCCATTATCATTGACCTTTGTGTAAAGGGCATGCTCATAAGGACATTTGGTGAACTTGTTGTCTTGGAAATACTTGTCAATTTTGGTATTCCAAGCTCTTGGTGCTTGCTTCAAGCCATACAAGGCTTTTTTTAATTTCAAAACTTTGTCTTCTTGCCCTTTCACAATATATCCCAAAGGTTGTTTCACATAAACCTCTTCTTCAAGAAGACCATTCAAAAAAGCAGACTTCACATCCATTTGATGGATTCTCCAATTATTTTGTGCCGCCAAAGAAATAATTAATCTAATAGTTTCCAAACGAGCAACGGGTGCAAATACCTCATCATAGTCGATTCCAGGCCTTTGGTTGTATCCCTTGACAACAAGTCTTGCCTTGTGCCTCTCGACTTCTCCTCTTGAATTCTTCTTTCCCTTGTACACCCATTTAACTCCGATTGCCTTTTGCCCTTCCGGAAGAGTAGTGAGCTCCCAAGTTTCATTCTTCTCTATGGCTTTGATTTCTTCATTCATAGCATCTCTCCACTTCTTGTCTTGAGTTGCTTCTTCAAAGCTTAGAGGTTCACTACCGGCAAAAAGACAAAAAAGTGTTAAATCACTTAATCTTTCCGTTACCTCATCCGTGGCATCATATATGTCTTGAAGACTCCTTGTGCCTCTTGGTCCTTCACTTGAGCTTGCCTCACTTGATGATGGAGATGATTGCACTTGAGCAGATGATGGAGGTGTTGAAGGTGGAGAAGGGGGCTCCGCCTCTTCAAAGAAAGGAAAAAAGTCATACTCTTCTTTTGGAGAATTCCAATTCCATGAACTTGCTTCATCAAATTCAACATCTCTACTAGTGATGATCTTGTGACTTCTTGGATTGTACAACTTGTAGCCCTTGGATCTTGCATCATAACCGATGAAGACCAATTTTTCACTCTTGACATCTAGCTTGGAGCGCTTTTCATCCGGCACATGTGCATAGGCTATGCTTCCAAAAACACGCAAATGATAGACACTTGGTCTTCTTCCACTCCATGCTTCTTGTGGTGTTTGATTTGGCACACTTTTAGTAGGACACCGGTTGGATAAGTACACTGCACAATTAACGGCTTCGGCCCAAAAATCTTTAGGCATATTCTTGCTTTTTAACATACTCCGAACCATATTAAGGATGGTTCTATTTTTTCTCTCCGCAACCCCATTTTGTTGCGGGGATCTTGGAACCGTTAAAGGTTAGTGAATTCCATTTTCTTCACAAAAATTTTTGAAAGCATTTGATGTGAACTCGCCTCCTCTATCGGATCGTATAGCCTTTATATCAAAACCACTTTATTTCTCAACAAGTGCCTTGAATCTTTTAAATGCTTCAAACACCTCCGATTTTTCTTTAAGAAAATACACCCAAGTCTTCCGGCTAAAGTCATCAATAAATAAGAGAAAGTACTTGTTCTTACCAAAAGATGGTGGATTGAATGGACCACAAACATCTGAATGAACAAGTTGTAGTGGTTCCCTTGCTCTTGTGCTGGCTTCTTTTGGAAAGCTTTTTCTTGATTGCTTGCCAAAGAGACATCCTTCACAAAGTTGATTTGGATGGTCAATAAAGGGCAACCCATTCACCATATCCTTCTTGGCCAATAATTCTAGCCCATCAAAATTCAAGTGCCCAAGCCTCAAGTGCCAAAGCCAATTTGGATCTTCAACACAAGCTTTCAAGCATTTAGCAACATCGGTTTGAAGGTTGAGCAAAAACATGCGGTTTCTTGTCATTTTAACTTTGGCCACCAAACTTCCCTTTTGATCTCTTATCGAAAGACTAAGATCTTTCATTTGAATATCATAGCCTTTCTCTAAGAGTTGTCCTAAGCTCAAAATATTATTTTTCATGCTTGGGACATAGAAAACATTAGCAATAAATTGATGATCACCATTTTTCAAGCGAATCAAAATTGTACCTTTCCCCTTGATCGATACTTTGGAAGAATCTCCAAAAATCACATTACCACTTGCAGTTTCATCCAACTCCACAAATTTGCTTTTGTCACCGCACATGTGGTTGCTAGCCGCATTGTCAAGATACCATAAATCATGATCTCCATTTTCTTCTCCTTTGCATGCCAACAACAAAGTTTGCTCCGTCTCTTCATTTTCAGCATAGTTAGCTTCTTCTTCGATATTTTGAGAAGAACTTCTACACTCCGAAGCAAAATGACCATATTTTTGACAATTATAGCAACGAATTCGAGATTTATCATACCTCCCTCCATTTGATCTCGAATTGTTTCCTCTTCCACGTCCTCTTGATTGATACCATTCTTGCTTCTTTTCTTCTTTGTTGGATGATCCACGACCACTTCTTCCTCTACCACGTCCATTTCCACGTCCACGACCTCTTTCGCCTTTCCAACTACGATCTTCTTTTTCTTTCAAAGAGACTTTTGTTTGTAACATTTGCTCTAAAGTCTCTTGCTTCTTGACAACCTTCTCTTCATGAGCTTGTAGTGACCCCATGAGTTGATCGATTGTCATGGAGTCTAGATCTTTGGACTCTTCAATGGCTACAACAATAAAATTGAACTTGGGATCCAGTGAACGAAGGATTTTTTCAATAACCCTTGTATCACTCACATTTTCGCCGTACCTCCTTAGTTGATTTACGACGGTCAACACCCTTGAAGAGTAATCCGAGATTGATTCGGATTCTTTCATATGTAAGGCTTCAAATTCACCACGCAAAGATTGAAGACGAATCTTCTTGACTTTGTCAACTCCTTGATAGGAGTTTTGGAGAATCTCCCAAGTTTGCTTCGAAGAAGTTGCATTAGCAACTCGTTGTAGCATGCCATCATCCAAACATTGATGGATGATCATGATGGCCTTCCGATCCTTCTTTCTTGTGGCTTGTAAGGACTCCTTTTGAGCTGGAGTCAAGGAATCTTCACTCTCCGATTCCGTGTAGCCTTTGTCAACGATCTCCCACAAATCTTGAGATCCCAAGATTGCCTTCATACGGATACACCAATTTTCATAGTTATCCTTGGTGAACCGCGGCATAAGAAACGGAAGCATTCCATTTGCCATCACTCTTTCTCACAAGAAAAGTCTTGGCTCTGATACCAGTTTGTTGGAAATCAAGAGGATTCACACTCACAAATTATTCTATGGAAGAAAAGTGGAGAGGATTTTAGGCACACATGAATAACTTGTATTCCACTTATTTTTAAAACAAATAGAGTACATGGATATTTATAGGCATCATTAGATGGTCTTTTAACCTTCCTAATTGAATTGGTCATTACACCATTCATAACCCCAAATAAATCTCAAATAACTTTCTCTAAATAAATCCCTTATAACTCCATGTAACTCCCACATGACTAAGAACTCAAAAGACATGTAACTCCCACATGACTAAAACCCAAAAGACATGTAACTCCTCACCATACTAATATGCAATTACAAAATAAAACCATAAGTTACTAATATTAAAAAACAAGTTTAATAACCAACACGCAGGCTATACATTTCCATCAACATTTTTCAGGCATCCATAATTTGTTTACTTGTCATGGTGGTGAGAGAGAATAACTCACAATAACCTTTTTCAGGCTATACAATCGTTTATGTGGATTTAGTATGCCTTCAGCAGTAAATAATTTGTCATTTTGTTTACCAGCAGTGTTGGGTTGAGACTCTACAGTGTCCTTTCCAACATATGCCATGGCTGTTAGAAATGAATTCACAGCACCTTGGATTGATACAGGAAAAGAAGAAACGGAGTAAGAGAAGAGAGACGAATGATAGCAATACTTTTCTCTCGAAGGTACTCAGCCATATAAGACTGTAGTCACCTCCTCTATTTTTATTTAAAAAAACAGGTCTACAAGGATTTTAAAAAATAATTAATAGGATGAAATCTCGGCAGAAGTTTCTGCCAAAGATTGTAACTACACACCTATTTACCCGTTCAAGCAAAGATCAGGTAATAGCTTGGATTTGAAATTTAAAATTACACCCTACTTTTTATCACACCCCCTTAATTTAAATTAGCGAAACTCCAAGTTGTCTTCGAAAGTTGCAAAATTTTCCTTTTCCTAGAGCTTTAGTGATCAAAATGTCTGCCAATTGATCATCGGTGCTGCAGTAATCCATTTGAATTTCTCCTTTGTCCACCAGCTCTCGGATGAGATGGTGCCGAACTTTGATTTGCTTGGTGCGACCATAGAACATAGGATTTTTTGTCATTGCAATGGTGGATTTGTTGTCGCAGTATATTTGGATTGCTCCATCTTGACTTTCTTGGAAATTTGCTAGAATTCATCGAAGCCAAATTATTTGACATGCTGTACTTGTAGCTACTATGTATTCTGTTTCTGAACTTGAAAGAGTAACAGATTCCTACTTCTTTGTCACCCAAGATATTACGCAAGTGCCAAGACTGTGCACAAATCTAGAAGTGCTTTTCCTGCTATTAGCACAACCAGCCAATCACTATTAGTATAAGAATATAATTTAAAAACATCCATCTGTCCATAGCGAATACCATAACTAAGAGTCCCTTTGACATATCTGAGAACTCTTTTTGCTGCTCCAAAGTGATGCTTGCTAAGGTTGTGCATGAATCTGGACAACAAACTAACTAAAAACATTATATCTGGCCTAGAATGAGTCAGATAAATTAATCCTCCAATTAAACTTCTGTATTGCTTTTCATCTGTTTTTTCAACACCATCATCTAAAACAAGCTTATTATTTGAATTCTTTGGAATGTTTACCGGCTTACAAGCAGACATATAAAATCTTTTCAATAAATTTTTGGTATATTTTTCTTGACACAAAAAAATTCCAGTAGAATCTTGAATAATTTCCATCCCTAAAAAATAATATAAAAGTCCCAAATCTGTCATTTCAAATTCTGACATCATGCATTTTTTAAACTCTTTAAGCAAACTCATCGAATTTCCGATATAAATCATATCATCCACATATAGACAAACAATGATAATTTCCATACCTTGGGTCTTTACATATAGAGTTGGCTCATTTGCACTTTTTTTAAAACTGTGTTAGAAAAAATAGTTATTAATTCTACTATACCAAGCTCTTGGAGCCTATTTCAGTCCATACAAAGCTTTCTCCAATTTGTAAACTTTTTTTTCTTGGTCTTTTACTTCAAATCCTTGAGATTGTTCTACATATACCTCCTCTTGCAATTTTCAAATAAGAAAAGTGGATTTCACATCAAATTAAAAAATCTGCCATTTTTTCTTAGTTGTCAGGGTTAAAACTGTTCTAATAGTATCAATTCTAGCAATAGGAGAAAAAATTTCCAAGAAATCAATACCTGAAATCTGAGCATAACCTTTGGCAACTAACTGAGCTTTATGTTTTTGCAGCGTACCATCAGCATTGAACTTGGACTTGTAGATCCACTTGAGTCCAATTGCTTCTTTTTCTAGGGGCAGATCAACTAGCTTCCACGTCTTATTTTTTTCAATGGTTTGCATTTCTTCTTTCATAGCTTGAACTCATTCTGTTTTTTGTACTACATCTTCAAAACAAGTAGGCTCAAAAATAAAACATGCAAAATCAACAGATCGGCAAACATCTGAAATCCTTCAAAATTTTGGTGGAGGTGAGTCAAAATCACATCTTTCATATGCATCTGAATCATCAGAATCACTTGTATGCATATCAGAATCACTAGGTATGTTATGCAGACCAGGAGATGTAAGTGAGGTATTTTCATCAGACAATGCGGGCGGGGTGTTGACATTAGGCAAAACTTTATTACCTTCTTCTATTAGAACTATAGGAATTTCAGCCACATTAAAATTCCAAGTTCTATTTTCATCAAAAATCACATCATGACTAATGATCAATTTTTTAGTTACAGGATCATATAGTCTCTAACTTTTTGTTTCATTACTATAACCCACAAATATGCATTTAATACTTTTGTCCTCTAGTTTGCTTCTTTTTTCAGTTGGAACATGAGCATATGCAATACAGCCAAATATTTTCAAATAACTCACATTATGCTTTCTTCCATACCATGCTTCATAAGGTGTTTTACCTTGTACTGCTTTAGTGAGAAAACAGTTCAGCAAATGAACTATAGTAGCCACAGCTTCTGCCCAAAACACCTTTGGTACAACCTTTTCTTTTAGCATACATCTAGCTATCTCAACCACAACTCGGTTTTTCCGCTCTACTACTCCATTTTGTTAGGGAGTGTAACTCGCAGTTAATTCCCTATGGATACCTGCATTTCTGCAAAAAATAGTGAATTCTTTGGAAGTGAATTCACCCCCTCTATCAGTACGTAGAATTTTAATAAAGCATCAACTCTCTTTTTCCACAAAAGCTTTGAAAGTTCTGAAAACAAAAAATATGTCAGACTTTGCTTTTAAAAAATGCACCCACATCATCCTTGTGCAGTCATCTGTAAATAGTAAAAAATATTTGCTACCACCTTGCGAGGTTGTCTGCATAGGCCCACAAATATTTGCATGTACAAGTGCTAGGCAATCTTGGGCTCTCCAAGAATTTTCTGTCTGAAAAGAATTTCTATGATGTTTTCCAAATACAAAGGATTCACAAATACTGCCATCATTTTGAATTTTTGGTAAGCCAACTACCATGTTTTTTTGACTCATCAGTTCTAATCCTCCATAATTCAAATGACCATATCTTTTATGCCATAAGGAAGATTCATCGTGTAATAACTCCAATTTTTTTTTTTATATAAAAAGGGATAGAATAGTCCTTTAAAATTGATATAAGGGGTAAAATTGAAAGGAATCAAAAGATAATGGCATAGTTGTAGATGCATTGAAGTGGCAAGGGTAAAATTGGAGAAATTAAAAGTTAATGGTGTAACAGCAGATATGTTGAAGTGTTAGGAGCAAAATGAAAATTTAATAATATTAAACAAATAGTGAATAGTATTTGATGTGACTTAATTCATGGGTTGGATGCTGTCGGTGGAATGAAACAGAGAAGGAAGGGGGGAAGTCTCACACGGTGGAAACACAGAGAGAAGGAAAAAGAGAGAAGAAGAAAAAGAAGAAAGAAAAAGGGAAGGGAGCCCCGGTTGCGCTGCCAACTGAAGGGAAAATCGTAGATCTTCTTCCCCTCTACGCAAAGACCTCGATTTTCTGAAGAGAAAAAGGTAAATACCCATCCCTATCAAGTATTTTGATGAAATTAGACTATACAAAAGGTGGATATAGTCTAGAGGGGTCAGATAAGGGTTGTAGAGGTGGTTAAAAGAGGAAGAATTGGATTTTGACAAGTTTTTCCGGCACTGCGAAAAAACTGTATCAAAATTCAAAATTCGGCGAATTGTTTCAGGGGTCAATCGGTCTCCGATAGCAATGCATCTTACCTCTTTGGAATCCCCCATGAGTGTAAAATGTTAGGTAAAAATTTCATAAAATTTGGAGTTTGAAAAGTAGACCAAAATTAGGATGAAGTAACCCACTGTCGGTCCAAGTTACTGTTTATCTGGGTGGGAAACAAGAAATTTCATGTCATAATAGGGTATTAAGCCTAGATTAGGCTAAGGGAGACCTTGTACTCGTGCAAGGGAGTTCCTAATACACATAAATGGTGAGTTAATTAATAAAAAAATAAAAAAAAAAAGATTTAGGGAAGGGGAGAGTTGAGTCAACTAAAGCTTTCTATATTATGATTGATACATAGATAATAGGCCATTGATACAAGACTAAATGTATTGTAAATGCATGTATCAGCTAGACAAGAAATTAGGGAGCAAGAAGAAGAAGCCCCCTACTGCCTACCATAAAGTTTTGAAGGCGCATCGAGGCCGTGCCGGATTAACAGGTGAGTGGGAATCATGTACTTCGCACCATGAGCATCCTTAATTCATTTGCTTGAATATCGCCAAGTATGAATGGATCCCACTTAAGCATATTGATTGATATTGTAGTAGATTCCTCTATAATCTTGATTCTCCATGCTTGATTATTTTGTACATGCATTTGAGGGAACATTGAGAGGAATTACAAGGGGTAGATGAGTAGTTAAATTGGTTCCAAATTGTGAAATGCTTCTTTTGTAAATTGATTTTATTTTCTCTATTTGAAAAACTTGTAGAGCCTTTTCAGTGGTATATTAAGTTGCATTGCACTCCCATGATTCCTCACTCCTAACCCTGATGTTAGTTTATGATTATATCGTGGTCGAGTTAGTGGTAGTCTTGATTATGCTCCTTTTTAGTAGAGTATTGGAAGGGTGCATTATGGCATTTATGATGGCTTGGCAGTATCTATAGGACACCTATAGTCGATAGGGTTAGACATCGGCATGTATGCACATAGTCGCCTTCTGGGTGGGCGGAGCCCAGTCCCTTCCTAGGGGGGACACGGCCCTAGGCGTAGGACCGGCCGATCCTACGACTTATATTCTGCTTGCCGCCGGGCATAGTAAGACCCCGCAAGGTGCAGTATGGCTTTCCGCGGATGTAGAATTTCCGCGAGGTGCCGTTTAGTATATAGATGTGAGATGTTTTTATAGATTTCTATTCTGGATACTGGCCAGCATTTACATGATCAATGTGGTGTCTTATCCTGCATATGCATGTGACAGTAGGGAGTTGTTGTGGTTTGCCTGGGGCGTAAGACCCACCTCCCGACAGTTGTCTAGTGATGACTTCGCATATTGACACCCTGATTTACATATTGGTGTGGTGTCATATTCTATGCATGCATATGGCAGTAGGGAGTTGTTGTGGTTCGCCTGGGGCATAAGACCTCCCGATAGCTATATATCAATGTTTCAGCATATTGACATCCGATTTGTATGTTCCAGCATTATGATCTATCGAGCATATTCATGAGTAGCATATATGATTACTTGATTATTCCATATATGCTCCAGATGAGTTGATTGTGATTGTGGTGATATTAATGATTTACTCCATATTCTCTATGTTGAGTTCATGTTCATCTTGTTATTGATCTTGAGATTTCATCTCGAGCCATGATTATATTCTGTCTCATATGCATAGTGCTCTCTACTCCACTCACTGAGTATTCATATACTCACTCCCCAGTTTGGTGTTTTGATTGCAGGGCAGATATTGTATAAAGAGGAGCAGGATTAGTAGTTGCCTGCTAGCTGTACCGCTTCATAGTATAGTATAATGTAGATAGAGATTTATACCTTTTGGTGTATTATAAACCTTCTGTTGTATATAGTGTATAGTTACAGTCATAGATCCTGTTGTGGATATGGGTTTGACCATGGATGGAATGGGAACCAGATTTTTATACAGATGAGTTATATGCCTGTGATGATATATTCATATATATTGTCCAGGTTTGTTATGTGACAGATTTTGTAATTGCTGCTCTGATAGGTAGTGTTGTTGTATGTATTGAGATAATCCTGACAGGTCACTATAGGAAAGGCGATCATTTTGTGCATGCATCATGCCAAAATTTTTAGAATTTATTGATGATTGATAGGTAGTAGGGTTCTACGTGGTGGCTGGTGGCCTTATGCCTACCCGCACCATAGGACCGTCGCAGCGGCCCGCCGAAACGGGGTGGGGGTCGTGACAGATGTGGTATCAGAGCAAAGGTTAAAGAAGAGTCCTGTCAGAGCAATAGGATGAGTTAGGATTAAGTATAGGATTATACTATGGAGCATAGAGTTTTTCTGTATGTTAATTTATGAGTCATTTACAATTCAGTAAAATATATTATGACTCAGTGTGTAACGACTGCCATCTCTTTTTGACTCTTTTAGAGACATATAAAGAATACCTCCAAGGAGAGAACCTGCTCGTCCTAGAAGGAGGATGGAGCCAGATATAGCATTGGATGCGGGTTCCGCACACGTTGAGCCCTAGAGAGAAAAATCTCCTCCTGCAGATAGGTGGAGAGTTGATAATCAAGGGGAGGTAGAAAGTAGAGATGCATTGATGGAACAGTTACTGGCGGAGAATCAAGCTCTGAGGGAGCAGATTGCTCGGGAGAAACCTCCTGCCCCATCAGTAGTATCTTTCCCACCTCTTGCACCTGTGCCGAGGAGTTTGGCCAGGCGGGCTCTGGATGATGAGGGGATTACTGTACAGGACTTTCTGAGACTCAGAACCCCAAAATTTAAGGGGAAAGAAAGTGAAGATCCTCAGAGATTTCTGGACAAGACTGAAAAGATGATACAGAGACTGCCCTGTTCTGATGCAAGGGCTATAGAACTTGTAGGGCTTATAATGAAGGAAGATGCCTGGGACTGGTACCAGAGGTAAGTGGAGGACAGATTGTACAGTAGAAATCCTCCAATCTGGGAAGAGTTCCGGTAAGCAGTGATGGATGAGTTCTTGTCTCCGGCCAAGAGGCAGAATCGGACTCTTCAGTTTGAAAGGCTGAAGCAGATGCCCGGAATGAGCATATCTGAGTATGCTCGTGAGTTCACTAGATTGGGGAAGTATGCTCCTTACATCATCCCCACTGAAGCTGCCAGGATAGAAAGATTCAGGCGGGGTTTGATTTCTCCACTTTATAATGCAGTACTGGCAGTAGACGTCCCCACCTTGTCTAGGCTGATTGATAAAGCAAAATAGTGGGAGATCAGAAACAAAGAGGAAAGAGCTGAAAGAGAACAGAGGAAAATAAGTATGGAAAAAGGGCAAAAACAGCAGAGGTAGATCTGAGGGAGCAAGTCTCCCGGAGGGCCCGACGGAGCAGTTTGTATGCTCAGCTCCACCTGCCCCACGTAAGAGAAAGTGGAGGAGAAGAGGTCAGTCACAGGATGCTTCTCTACCATCAACACTTCGTCCTCCGGTCATTATAGCCAGAACTGAATCCAAGTTCCAATCATGGCCAGTGTGTTGCATATGTGGGAAGCAGCACCCTAGCAGATGCAGAATGGGTTAGGGAGTGTGCTACAGATGTGGACAGCCGGGTCATTTTGCCAGAGAATGCCCTCAGGGTGTCATCCCGCAGTTTGTGCCTTCAGCATCCTACCCTTCTGTGCAGATGGACAGGCCTAGTAGTAGGAGGCCTGTAGGCAGAGGTAGAGGTCAGACACTAGTATTACAGCAGAGTGCTGGATCATTCCAGCCATCAGCTCCAGCAAGCAGAGGGCAAGGAAGGGTGTTCATGGTAAATCCACAGGAGGCACAGGCATTTAATGCCGCTGTGACAGGTATGCTCCTCATTGATAAGATTAAAGCTAGAGTGTTATTTGATTCTGGAGCTACCCATTCATTTGTTTCCCCTTATTTTGCTAAAAAGTTAGCTAAGAATAAGATATTGATGCATATTCCCTTAGTTATTAGCACACCTGTAGGGGATAGTATAGAAGTGAGATACGTGTATCCTACCTGTGTGATAGAGGTAGAAGGTAAGACACTCCCAATCGATTTGATTGAGTTGGCAGTGTTAGACTTTGATGTCATTTTGGGCATGGATTGGTTATCAGACAATCGTGCCACCATTAACTGCCAAGAAAAGAGTGTTATCTTCAGACCTTTAGATAAGGGGGAATTTACATATCAAGGGGACAGGAGTGAGATCCCAATGAATTTGGTGTCTGCAGTAAAAGCAAAGAGGCTGCTGAGAAAGGCGTGTCAAGGCTATCTAGCTTATGTGATGGACACCCAGGTAGAGTCTGTGGATCTGCAGCAGATTTCAGTTGTTAGGGAGTATCCTGATGTATTTCCAGGGGAATTACCAGGATTGCCACTTGATAGAGAAATTGAGTTCAGTATTGAACTTCTTTCTGGTACAAACTCTATATCGATTGCTTCCTATCGTATGACACCTATAGAGCTGAGGGAGTTGAAGGTGCAGTTGTAGGATCTGCTAGACAAGGGATTTGTTAGACCTAGTACATCACCATGGGGTGCCCCAGTTCTGTTTGTGAAGAAGAAGAATGGGTCGCTGAGATTATGTATAGATTATAGACAGCTGAATAAAGTGACCATCAAAAATAGATACCCACTCCCCATGATAGATGACCTGTTTGATCAATTACAGGGGGCTGAGTACTTCTCGAATATTGATCTGCAGTCTGGGTATTATTAGTTAAAAATCAGAAAGGAAGATATATTGAAGACTGCATTCAGAACGAGATATGGGCACTATGAGTTTCTAGTGCTTCCATTTGGGCTGACAAATGCCCCAGCAGCATTCATGGATTTGATGAATAGGGTCTTTAAACCCTATCTTGACATATTTGTGATAGTCTTTATAGATGATATCCTCATATATTCTAAGAGTCAGGCTGATCATGAAGAGCATTTGAGGATAGCACTACAAATCTTGAGAGAACATGAACCGTATGCCAAACTTACCAAATGTGAGTTCTGGCTACAAGAAGTTGGATTCTTGGGACACATAATATGTAAAGAAGGAATCAGGGTGAATCGCAAGAAGATTGAGGCAGTTATGGATTGGCCGAGACCAACAAATGTAACAGAAATCAGGAGTTTTCTGGGTCTAGCTGGGTACTATAGGAAGTTTGTAAAGGACTTTTCAAAAATAGCTGCCCCATTGACAAAGCTGACTCGGAAGCAGGTTAAGTTCACTTGGACAGATTCTTGTAAACAGAGCTTCCAGAAACTGAAGGATTGCGTCACATCAGCTCCAATTTTGACTCTACCCATAGATACAGGCGGGTTTGTAGTTTACTGTGATGCTTCCAGAGTAGGATTGGGATGTGTGTTAATGCAGAATGGCAAGGTGATTGCATATGCATCCAGACAGCTGAGAAAGCATGAGGTAAACTATCCCACTCATGACTTAAAAATGACTGCTGTCATATTTGCATTAAAGATATGGAGGCATTATTTATATGGTGAGAAATGTGAAATATATACTGATGATAAAAGCCTCTAGTACATTCAGCAGCAAAGAGATTTGAATCTCAGACAAAGGAGATGGATAGAGCTGTTGAAGGATTATGACTGCCAAATCCTGTATCATCCGGGCAACGCTAATGTTGTAGCAGATGCATTGAGCCAGAAATCAATGGGCAGTTTATCTCACATCTCCGACCAGAGGAGAGAGATAGTCAGAGATCTGGCAGATTTATTTGCTCAGGGACTATCTTTTGGGGTATCAGAGGTTCGTCCTTTGATTGCACAGTTTCAGGTGAAACCGAGGTTGATAGATGAAATCAAGGTTTCACAGGATTTAGATCCAATCCTTATGAAACTGAAAAGAGAAGTGCAATCAGGACAGACAGAAAAGTTTCAGATTGTGGATGAGATGTTGATGTGTGGCAGTAGGCTATGTGTGCCGAATGTAGGAGATCTGAGACAGAGGATTATGTATGAAGCACACAGCACTCCCTATAGCATTCATCCTGGTTCAACCAAAATGTATCATGATATCAAAGGCATATATTGGTGGAACGGATTAAAAAGGGATGTGGCCAAATATGTGGCTTCTTATTTGACTTGTCAACAAGTAAAATTTAAACATCAGAAGCCAACAGGGCTGTTGCAAGAGTTACCTTTGCCCGAGTGGAAATGGAAAAGGATAACTATGGATTTTGTGGTCGGGCTGCCCAGAACACAAAAAGGATATGATTCCATCTGGGTGATTGTGGATAGATTGACAAAAATCAGCCCATTTTCTACCGGTGAAGACCACATATTCAGTAGCTTAGTATGCCGAAATATATGTGGATAAAATAGTGTCTCTGCATGGAGCGCCAGTTTCTATTATATCAGATAGAGGTTCACAGTTTACCTCTAGATTTTTGGCAGAAACTCCATGAGGGCATTAGGAACTCAACTTGATTTCAGTACAACATTTCATCCTCAGTCAGATGGGCAGTCGGAGAGGACCATTCAGACCCTCGAGGATATGCTCAGAATGTGTGTACTGGATTTTAGAGGTAGCTGGGACAAGTACTTACCTTTAGTGGACTTTGCATATAATAATAGTTATCACTCCACTATTAGTATGTGTAATAACCCCAAATTTTTTTTTTATAAAAAGGGATAGAATAGTCCTTTAAAATTGATATAAGGGATAATTGGAAGGAATCAAAAGATAATGGCATAGCTGTAGATGCGTTGAAGTGGTAAGGGTAAAATTGGAAAGGAATCAAAAGTTAATGGCATAACAGTAGATATGTTGAAGTGTTAGGGGCAAAATGGGAATTTAATAATATTAAAAAAAGGGTGAATAGTATCTTGATGTGACATAAATCATGGGTTTGGCTGGCTCACGGGAGTGAAACAGAGAGGAGAGGGGGAGGGTTCTCAGACGACAACAGAAAGGAAAAAAAAAGAAGAAGAGGAAAGGAAAGGAAGAAAGAAAGAGGAAGAAAAAGAAGAAAAAGGAAAGGAAGAAGATCCCGGTTGCGTTGCCAGCTGAAGGAAAAAATGTAGATCTCCTTTCTCTCTACGCAAGGACCTCGATTTCCAAAAAGAAAAAGGTAAATATCCGTCCCTATCTAGTCTTTTGATGACATTAGGCTATACAAAGGGTGGATGTAGTCTAGAGGGGTCGGATAAGGGTTGTAGAGGTGGTTAAAAGAGGAAGAATCGAATTTCGACAAATTTTTCTGGCACTACGGAAAAACTGTGTCGAAGTTCCAACTTCGGTGAATTATTTCGGAGGCCAAACAGCCTCCGATAGTGATATATGTTACCTTTTTGGAATCCTCTATGAGCATAGGATGTTAGGTAAAAATTTCATCAAATTTGGAGTCTGAAAAGTGGATCAAACCCGGGATGAAGTAACCGGCTATCGGTCCGTGTTACTGTTCATCCGGGTGGAAAATAGGAGATTTTTTTGCTATAATAGGGTATTAAGCCTAGATTAAGCTAAGGGGACCTTGTACTCATGTAAGGGAATTCCTAGTATACATAAATGATGAGTTAATTAATAGGAAAAAAAGAGAAAGAAAAGAAAAGATTTAGGGAACAGGGAAGTTGAATCAATTTAAAGTTTCATATATTTATGATTGGCACGTAGATTATAGCCCTTGATACAAAAACTAAATGTATTGTAAATGAATGTATCAGTTGGGCAAGAAGCTAGGGAACAAGAGGAAGAAGTTCTCCACTGCCAGCTGTAGATTTTTGGAGGCGTATCAGGGCTGTGCCAGATTGACAGGTGAGTGGGAGTCATGTACTTTGCACCATGAGCATCCTTAATTCATTTTCATGAATGTCGCCAAGTGTGAATTGATTCCACTTGAGCATATTGATTGATATTGTGGTATATTCCTCTATGTTTTGTTCTCCATGTTTGATTATTCTGTACATGCATTTGAAGAAACATTGAGAGGAATTACGAGGGGTTGATGAGTAATCAAAATTGATTTTCGAATTGTGAAATGATTTCTTTTGTAAATTGATTTCATTTCCTCTATTTCAAAGACTTGTAGAGCCCTTCTCATGGTATATTGAGTTGCATTGCATACCCTTGACCCCTCACTCCCAACCCTGATGTTAGTTTATGATTGGGTTGGAGTCGAGTGAATGGTAGTCTTGATCATACTCCTTTTTAGTAGAGAATTGGAAGGGTGCATTATGGCATTTATGCATAGTTTGGCAGTATCTGCAGGACACCTATAGTCGATGGGGGTTGAACATCGGCCTTTGTGCACATAGTAGCCTTTTTGGGTGGGCGGAGCCCAGTCCCTTCCTAGGGAGGACACGGCCCTAGGCGTAGGATCGGCCGGTCCTACGACTTATATTCTGCTTGCCGCCGGGCATAGTAAGATCCCGTGAGGTGCAGTACGGCTTTCCGCGGATGTAGAATTCCCGAGAGATGCCGTTTAGTATATAGATGTGAGATGGATTTCTGTTCTGGATACTAGCCAGCATTTATATTATCAGTATGGTGTCTTAACCTGCATATGCATGTGACAGTAGGGAGTTGTTGCTGGTTCGTTTGGGGTGTAAAACCTACCTTCCGACAGTTGTCTAGCATTTATATTATCGGTATGGTGTCTTATCCTGCATATGCATGTGACAGTAGGGAGTTGTTGCTGGTTCGCCTGGGGCGTAAAACCCACCTCCCGATAGCTGTCTAGCATTTATATTATCGGTATGGTGTCTTATCCTGCATATGCATGTGACAGTAGGAAGTTGTTGCGGGTTCGCCTGGGGCGTAAAACCCACCTCCCAACAATTGTCTAGCATTTACATTATCGATATGGTGTCTTATCCTGCATTTGCATGTGACAGTAGAAAGTTGTTGCTGGTTCGCCTGGAGCGTAAAACCCACCTCTCCAACAGCTGTCTAGTGATGATTTCAGCATATTAACACTTGATTTGTATGTTCCAGCATTATGATCTGTTGAGCATATTAATGAGTAGCATATATGTTTACTTGATTATTTCATATATGCTTCAGATGAGTTGATATTGATTGTCGTGATATTGATGATTTTACTCCATATTCTCTATATTGAGATCATGTTCATCTTGTTATTGATCTTGAGATTTCATCTCGAGCCATGATTATATCTGGTCTCATGTGCATAGTACTCTCTACTCCACTCACTGAGTATTCATATACTCACTCCCCAGTTTGGTGTTTTTGATTGCAGGGCAGGTATTGTATAGAGAGGAGCAGGGTTAGAGATTGCCTGCTAGCTGTGCCGCTCCATAGTATAGTATAATGTAGATAGAGGTTTATCCCCTTTTGGTGTATTATAAACCTTCTGTTGTATTTAGTGTATAGTTACAGTCATAGATCCTGTTGTAGATATGGGTTTGACCATGGATGAAATGGGAACCAAGATTTTTATACAGTTAAGTTATATGCCTGTGATGATGTATTGATAAATATTGTCCAGGTTCGTTATGTGACAGGTTATGTGATTGCTGCTCTGACAGGTAGCGTTGTTGTATGTAATGAGATAATCCTGACAGGTCGCCATAGGAAAAGTTATCATTTTGTGCATGCATCATGCCAAAATTTTCAGAATTTATTGATGATTGATAGGTAGTAGGGTTCTACGTGGTGGCTGGTGGCCTTATGCCTACCCGCACCCTAGGACCGTCGTGGCGGCCCACCGAAAATGGGGCGGGGGTCGTGACAAGGTGGTATCAGAGCAAAGGTTAAAGAAGAGTCCTGTCAGAGCAATAAGGTGAGTCAGGATTAATATAGGATTATACTATGGAGCATAGGATTTTTTTTAATGCTATTTGCTGGGTCATTTACAATTTAGTAAAGCATTTTATGACTCAGTATGTAGATATATACAGAATACCTCCAAGGAGAGGATCTGCTCGTCCTAGAAGGAGGATGGAGCCAAATATAGCATTGGATGCAGGTTCCGCACATGTCGAGCCCCAAAGAGAAAAATCTCCTCTTGCTGATAGACGGAGGGTTAATGATCAAGGAGAGGTAGGAAGTAGAGATGCATTGATGGAACAGTTACTGGCGGAGAATCAGGCTCTGAGAGAGCAGATTGGCTCGAGGAAAACCTCCTGCCCCCGTCAGTAGATCCATCTCACCTCCTGTACTTGTGCCCAAGAAGTTTAGCCAGGCGGGCCTCTAGATGATGAGGAGATTACTGTACAGAAATTTCTGAGGCTCAAAACCCCGGAGTTTAAGGGAGAAGAAGGTGAAGATCCTCAGAGATTCCCTGGAGGAGACTGAAAAGATGATACGGAGACTGCCCTATTCTGATGCAAGAGCTATTAGAACTTGTAGGGCTTACAATGAAGGAAGATGCTTGGGACTCGGTACCAGAGACAAGTGGAGGACAGATTGTACAGTTAGGAATCCTCCAACCTGGGAAGAGTTCAGACAAGCAGTGATGAGATGAGTTTTTATCTCCGGCTGAGAGGCAGAATCGGGCTCTTCAATTTGAAGAGGCTGAAGCAGATGCCCGGAATGAGCGTATCTGAGTATGCTCGTGAGTTCAACTAGATTGGGCGAAGTATGCTCCTTACATCAATCCCCCACTGAAGCTGCCAGGATAGAAAGATTCAAACAGGGTCTGATTTCTCCGCTTTATAATGCGGAGTACTGGCAGTAGAGGTCCCCCACCTTGTCTAGGCTGATAGATAAAGCAAAACAGTGGGAGACCAGAAAACAAAGAGGAAAGAGCTGAAAGAGAATAGAGAAAAATAAGTGTGGAAAAAGGGCCAAAGCAGCAGAGGTAGATCTGAAGGGAGTAGAATCTCTCGGAGGGCCCGACGGAGCAGTCTGTACGCTCAGCTCCACCTGCCCCCACGTAAGAGGAAATGGAGGGAAAGAGGTCAATCACAAGATACTTTTCTACCATCAGTACCTCGTCCTCCAGTCACTATGGCCAGAAACTGAATCTAGGTTTCCAATCATGGCCAGTATGTGGCATATGTGGGAAACAGCACCCTGGCAGATGCAGAATAGGTCAGAGAGTGTGCTACAGATGTGGACAGCCGGGTCATTTTGCCCAGAGAATGCCACAGGGTGCCACCCCAGCAGTTTGTGCCTTTGGCATCCTACCCTTCTGTGCAGAGTGACAGGCCTAGTAGTAGGAAGCCTGTAGGCAGAGGCAGAGGTCAGACACCAGCGTCACAGCAGCAAGTGCTGGACCATCTCAGCCATCACTCCAGTAGGCAGAGGGCAAGGAAGGCGTGTTCACGGTAAATTCCACAGGATGGCACAGGCATCGAATCTGCAGCGGTGATAGGTATGCTCCTCATTGATAGCATTGAAGCTAGAGTGTTATTTGATTCTGTAGCTACCCATTCATTTGTGTCCCCTTATTTTGCTAAAAAGTTAGCTAAGGATAAGATATTAATGCATATGCCCCTTAGCTAATTAGTACACTGTAGGGGAGTGTATAAAAGCGAAGTATGTGTATCCTACCTGTGCGGTAGAGATAGAAAGTAAAACACTCCCAATTTATTTGATTTCCAATACCACACCGAGCAGAATATGAAAAGCAGATATACTCACCCCTTTGAGTAATTAGGTAATTTACTCTTTTAAATTCGAGGACGAATTTTATATAAGGAGGGAGGATGTAATAACCCCATTTTTTTTTTATAAAATGGGATAGAATAGTCCTTTAAAATTGATATAAGGGGTAAAATTAGAAGGAATCAAAAGATAATGGCATAGCTGTAGATGCGTTGAAGTGGTTAGGGTAAAATTGGGAAAGAAATCAAAAGTTAATGGCATAACAGGTAGATATGTTGAAGTGTTAGGGGCAAAATGAAAATTTAATAATATTAAAAAAGGGTGAATAGTATCTTGATGTGATATAAATCATGGGTTTGAGCTAGCTCACGGGAGTGAAACAGAGAGGAGAGGGGGAGGGTTCTTCAGACGACAACAGAGAGGAAAAAAAAGAAGAAGAGGAAAGGAAAGGAAGAAAGAAAGAGGAAGAAAAGAAGAAAAAGGAAAGGAAGAAGATCCCGGTTGCGTTGCCAGCTGAAGGAAAAAACGTAGATCTCCTTTCCCTCTAACGCAAGGACCTCGATTTCCAAAAAGAAAAAGGTAAATATCCGTCCCTATCTAGTCTTTTGATGACATTAGGCTATACAAAGGGTGGATGTAGTCTAGAGGGGTCGGATAAGGGTTGTAGAGGTGGTTAAAGAGAGGAAGAATCGGATTTCGACAAATTTTTTCCGGCCACTACGGAAAAACTGTGTCGAAGTTCCAACTTCGGCGAATTATTTTGGGGCCAAACGGCCACCGATAGTGATGTATGTTACTTTTTGGAATTCCCTATGAGCGTAGGATGTTAGGTAAAAAATTTCATCAAATTTGGAGTCTGAAAAGTGGATCAAAACCCGGGATGAAGTAACCGGCTGTCGGTCCGGGTTACTGTTCATCCGGGTGGAAAACAGGGATTTCATGCTATAATAGGATATTAAGCCTAGATTAAGCTAAGGGGACCTTGTACTCATGCAAGGGAATTCCTAGTATACATAAATGATGAGTTAATTAATAGAAAAAGAAAAAGAGAAAGAAAAGAAAAGATTTAGGGAACGGAGGAGTTGAATCAATTAAAGTTTCCCTATATTATATTGGCACGTAGATTATAGCCCTTGATACAAACTAAATGTATTGTAAATGCATGTACAGTTGGGCAAGAAGCTAGGGAACAAGAGGAAGAAGTTCCCACTGCCAGCTGTAGATTTTTGGAAGCGTATCAGGGCTGTGCCAGATTGACAGGTGAGTGGGAGTCATGTACTTTGCACCATGAGCATCCTTAATTCATTTTCATGAATGTCGCCAAGTGTGAATTGATTCCACTTGAGCATATTGATTGATATTGTGTAGATTCCTCTATTTTGTTCTCCATGCTTGATTATTCTGTACATGCATTTGAGGAAACATTGAGAGGAATTACGAGGGGTTGATGAGTAATCAAATTGATTTCGAATTGTGAAATGATTTCTTTTAAATTGATTTCATTTCCTCTATTTCAAAGACTTGTGAGCCCTTCTCATGGTATATTGAGTTGCATTGCACACCCTTGACCCTCACTCCCAACCCTGATGTTAGTTTATGATTGGGTTGGAGTCGAGTGAGTGGTAGTCTTGATCATACTCCTTTTTAGTAGAGTATTGGGAGGGTGCATTATGGCATTTATGCATGGCTTGGCAGTATCTGCAGGACACCTATAGTCGATGGGGTTGAACATCGGCCTTTGTGCACATAGTAGCCTTCTGGGTGGGCGGAGCCCAGTCCCTTCCTAGGGGGGACACGGCCCTAGGCGTAGGATCGGCCGGTCCTACGACTTATATTCTGCTTGCCGCCGGGCATAGTAAGACCCCGCGAGGTGCAGTATGGCTTTCCGCGGATGTAGAATTCCGCGAGGTGCCGTTTAGTATATAGATGTGAGATGGATTTCTGTTCTGGATACTGGCCAGCATTTATATTATCAGTATGGTGTCTTATCCTGCATATGCATGTGACAGTAGGAGTTGTTGCTGGTTCGCTGGGGCGTAAAACCCACCTCCCGACAGCTGTCTAGCATTTATTATCGGTATGGTGTCTTATCCTGCATATGCATGTGACAGTAGGGAGTTGTTGCTGGTTCGCCTGGGGCGTAAAACCCACCTCCCGACAGCTGTCTAGCATTTATATTATCGGTATGGTGTCTTATCCTGCATATGCATGTGACAGTAGGGAGTTGTTGCTGGTTCGCCTGGGGCGTAAAACCCACCTTCCAACAGCTGTCTAGCATTTACATTATCGATATGGTGTCTTATCCTGCATATGCAATGTGACAGTAGGGAGTTGTTGCTGGTTCGCCTGGAGCGTAAAACCCACCTTCCGACAGCTATCTAGTGATGATTTCAGCATATTGACACTTGATTTGTATGTTCCAGCATTATGATCTGTTGAGCATATTAATGAGTAGCATATATGTTACTTAATATTTCCATATATGCTTCAGATGAGTTGATATTGATTGTCGTGATATTGATGATTTACTCCATATTCTCTATATTGAGATCATGTTCATCTTGTTATTGATCTTGAGATTTCATCTCGAGCCATGATTGTATTGGTCTCATGTGCATAGTACTCTCTACTCCACTCACTGAGTATTCATATACTCACTCCCCAGTTTGGTATTTTTGATTGCAGGGCAGGTATTGTATAGAGAGGAGCAGGGTTAGAGATTGCCTGCTAGCTGTGCCGCTCCATAGTATAGTATAATGTAGATAGAGGTTTATCCCCTTTTGGTGTATTATAAACCTTCTGTTGTATTTAGTGTATAGTTACAGTCATAGATCCTGTTGTGGATATGGATTTGACCATGGATGGAATGGGAACCAGATTTTTATACAGTTGAGTTATATGCCTGTGATAATGTATTGATATATATTGTCCAGGTTCGTTATGTGACAGATTATGTGATTGCTGCTCTGACAGGTAGCGTTGTTGTATGTAATGAGATAATCCTGATAGGTCACCATAGAAAAAGTGATCATTTTGTGTATGCATCATGCCAAAATTTTCAGAATTTATTGATGATTGATAGGTAGTAGGGTTCTACGTGGTGGCTGGTGGCCTTATGCCTACCTGCACCCTAGGACCGTCGCGGCGGCCCACCGGAAATGGAGCGGGGGTCGTGACAGTATGGCACCTTATGAGGCGCTTTATGGGGAGAAATGTAGATCTCCCTTATGCTGGTCTGAGATTGGAGAGAAGCACCTAGAAGGACCAGATTTTGATCAGAGAGACATCAGAAAAGGTGTCAGTGATACAGCAAAGGTTGAGGACAGTGTTTAGTAGGCAGAAGAGCTACGCAGATCTCAGAAGGAGAGATGTGCAGTTTGGCACGGGGGATCATGTTTTCCTGAAGATCTCTCCTATGAAAGGGATAATGAGGTTTGGAAAGAGAGGCAAGCTTAGTCCCAGATACATTGGCCCCTTTGAGATATTAGACAAGGTTGGCACTGTATCTTACAGGACTAGCACTACCTCCAAACCTCAGCCTTGTGCATCCAGTATTCCGTATATCTATGCTCCGAAAATATGTGCCGGATCCATCCCATGTGTTACCAGTGCAGAAAGTTACAGTAGTGGGAGACCTTTCTTATGAAGAGCTTCCTGTAGCTATTCTTGATACTTAGATCAGGAAGCTAAGAAATAAGAAAATATGTATGGTGAAGGTCCAATGGCACCGGCACAATATTGAAGAATGCACTTGAAAGTCGAGCAAAGTATGAAGAGCAAATATCCTCACCTTTTGAGTAATTAGGTAATTTACTCTTTTAAATTCGAGACGAATTTTATATAAGGGGGGAGGATGTAATAACCCCAAAAAAAAAATTTATAAAAAGGGATAGAATAGTCCTTTAAAATTGATATAAGGGGTAAATTGGAAGGAATCAAAAGATAATGGCATAGTTGTAGATGCGTTGAAGTAGCAAGGATAAAATTGGAAGGAATCAAAGTTATTGCAATAACAGCAGATTGTTGAAGTGTTAGGGGGCAAAATGAAAATTTAATAATATTAAACAAAGGGTGAATAGTGTTTGATGTGACTTAATTCATGGGGATGGGTGCTGTCGGTGGAATGAAACAGAGAAGAAAGGGGGGAAGTCTCAGGCAGTGGAAACACAGAGAGAAGAAAAAAGAGAGAAGAAGAAGAGAAAGAAGAAGGGAAGGGAGCCCCGGTTGCGCTGCCAACTGAAGGAAAAAGCGTAGATCTCCTTCCCCACTACGCAAAGACCTTGATTTTCCGAAGAGAAAAAGGTAAATACCCATCCCTACCTAGTATTTTCATGAAATTAAGCTATACAAAGGGTGGATGTAGTCTAGAGAGGTCGGAGAAGGGTTGTAGAGGTGGTTAAAAGAGGAAGATTGGATTTCGACAAGTTTTTCCGGCACTGCGGAAAACTGTGTTAAAGTTCCAACTTCGGCGAATGTTTCGGGGGTCAATCGGCCTTCGATAGCAATGTATCTTACCTCTTTGTAATCCCCCATGAGTGTAGAATGTTAGGCAAAAATTTTATAAAATTTGGAGTTTGGAAAGTGGACCAAAATCGAGATGAAGTATCCTGCTCTCGGTCCGGGTTACTGTTCATCCGGTTAGAATAAGAAATTTCATGCCATAATAGGGTATTAAGCCTAGATTAGGCTAAAGAGACCTTGTACTCGTGCAAGGAAGTCCCCTAATACACATAAATGGTGAGTTAATTAATAAAAAAATAAAAAGAAAGAAAAGAAAAGATTTAGGGAAGGGGGGAGTTGAGTCAACTAAAACTTTCTATATTATGATTGATAACTAGATAATAGGCCCTTGATACAAAACTAAATATATTGTAAATGCATGTATCAGCTAGACAAGAAATTAGGAAGCAAGAAGAAGAAGCCCCCTACTGCCTACCATAAAGTTTTGAAGGCGCATCGAGGCCGTGCCGAATTGAAAGGTGAGTGGGAGTCATATACTTTGCACCATGAACATCTTTAATTCATTTTCATGAATGTCGCCAAGTGTAAATTGATTCCACTTGAGCATATTGATTGATATTGTAGTAGATCCTCTATAATCTTGATTCTCCATGCTTGATTATTTTGTACATGCATTTGAGGGAACATTGAGAGAAATTACAAGGGGTAGATGAGGTAGTTAAATTGGTTCCAAATTGTGAAATGACTTCTTTTGTAAATTGATTTTATTTCTCTATTTCAAAGACTTGTAGAGCCTTTTCAGTGGTATATTAAGTTGCATTGCACTCCCATGATTCCTCACTCCTAACCCTGATGTTAGTTTATGATTGGGTCGTGGTCGAGTTAGTGGTAGTCTTGATTATGCTCCTTTTTAGTAGAGTATTGGAAGGGTGCATTATGGCATTTATGCATGGCTTGGCAGTATCTATAGGACACCTATAGTCGATGGGTTAGACATCGGCTTGTGCGCACATAGTAGCCTTCTGGGTGGGCGGAGCCCAGTCCCTTCCAAGGGGGACACGGCCCTAGGCACAGGATTGGCCGGTCCTACGACTTATATTCTGCTTGCCGCCGGGCATAGTAAGACCCCGCGAGGTGCAGTATGGCTTTCCACGGATGTAGAATTCCCGCGATGTGCCGTTTAGTATATAGATGAGATGTTTTTATGGATTTCTGTTCTGAATACTGGCCAGCATTTACATGATCAGTGTGGTGTCTTATCCTGCATATGCATGTGACAATAGGAAGTTGTTGTGGTTCGCCTAAGGCGTAAGACCCACCTCCCGACAGCTGTCTAGTGATGACTTCGCATATTGACATCCTAATTTACATATTGGTGTGGTGTCATATTCTATGCATGCATATGGCAGTAGGGAGTTGTTGTGGTTCGCCTGGGGCGTAAGACCCACCTCCGATAGCTATATATCAATGTTTCAGCATATTGACACCCGATTTGTATGTTCCAGCATTATGATCTATCGAGCATATTCCTGAGTAGCATATATGATTACTTGATTATTCCATATGTGCTCCGGATGAGTTGATTATGATTGTGGTGATATTGATGATTTACTCCATATTCTTTATGTTGAGTTCATGTTCATCTTGTTATTGATCCTGAGATTTCATCTCGAGCCATGATTATATTCTGTCTTATATGCATAGTACTCTCTACTCCACTCACTGAGTATTCATATACTCACTTCCCAGTTTGGTGTTTTGATTGCAGGGCAGGTATTGTATAGAGAGGAGCAGGATTAATGGTTGCCTGCTAGCTGTGCTGCTCCATAGTATAGTATAATGTAGATAGAGTTTTATACCTTTTGGTGTATTATAAATCTTCTGTTGTATATAGTGTATAGTTACAGTCATAGATCTGTTGTGGATATGGGTTTGACCATGGATGGAATGGGAACCAGATTTTTATACAGATGAGTTATATGCCTGTGATGATGTATTGATATATATTGTCCAAGTTTGTTATGTGACAGATTATGTAATTGCTGCTCTGACAGGTAGTGTTGTTGTATGTATTGAGATAATCCTGACAGGTCACTATAGGAAAGGTGATCATTTTGTGCATGCATCATGCCAAAATTTTTAGAATTCATTGATGATTGATAGGTAGTAGGGTTCTACGTGGTGGCTGGTGGCCTTATGCCTACCCGCACCCTAGGACCGTCGCGGCGGCCCGCCGGAATGAGGCGGGGGTCGTGACACATCAGAGGCTGTAATAGTTAATGCGTGCAAGGATAATTCAAAAAACTGTAAAAGAAACATTTTATTTTTTGTATTTTTATTTCAACTACCATTGCTAACCCAAAGATTGATTTTTGATTATCACAAAATCTTGAAGTATAATTACTAATGTTCGTGTTGCAAGAAGAAAAATAATTTGTTTTGCAAGGAACATAGCAAGTTGGAAAAATACAAGAAGGCCTCAAAAGCTCTCAAGAAAAGTTGGAAGAAATCCACACTTCATTGGCCCAACTTTCAAGTTCAAATGATTCAAGTTGGAGAAGCAAATTCAAAAGAACAGTCCACGAGTCGACTCCTGGAAGTTCAGAGTCGACTCTGTCACTCTGGAGTTTCAAGGAACAGTGCTCGAGTTGACTCCTACTGTTCACGAGCCGACTCCCGCAGAAAAAGACAGAGAGTTGATTTTCAGTGCTACAGTGCTCGAGTCGACTCCAGCTACAGTCGAGTCGACTTCCAGCTACAGTGTCAGGCAGACTCCTATTCACAAGTCGACTTCTGCTTCAGCCGAGTCGACTCGAGCACGCTGGAAGGCATAATGGCTAGTTTTTTCTCAACTCCAACGGCTCTATTCTTGTCTCTAACGGCTAGATCTTTGTTTTCACGCCATCCAAAGCTATAAAATCAAGGGGAGAGCTAGGGAAAAGTTAAGGAAGTGGGAGAGAACACATAGGGAAGAGATTTTGAAAGAAATTTCAAGAAAAACCTCCCAAAAGCACAAAAGGGCCATTCAAAGTAAAAAAGAGAGAAGAAGAGCATCCGAGTGAATCCCAAAGCTTCCTCTCCAACTGTGTGCTGCCTCAGTGATTCTCTACCTCGTGTGAAATCAAAGGAGGATCAAGTAAAGAAAAAGTCGAGTTCCTTCATCTACAAAACTTGTTTGAGGGCTTCTTCTCTTTACTCTATTTATTTATATTTGTTATATCTGCTTGTTTGAGAAGCTTGTATTTATTTTAAACTCCTATTCTAACATCTTGTAACTTGATTCAATCAAAGGATTGAATCAAGGGGTTAAGGGTTGTTGGTGAGCCAGTAAAAACCAAAGTTGTAGGTTGTAGTTGGTAATCCGGGAAAAACCAACTGGGTTGGATTGTGAGCCCATGAAAACAATCGGATTGGTTCTAGTCGAGCCTGTGAAAACCGACCGAGTTCGTTGTGATCTTGTGAAAACAACAAGTTAGGTTGTGAGCTTGTAAACAACCGGCTGTAATCGGAGGATTATAATGAAATTCTTAAGAGGTCTAGGGAGTGGATGTAGGTGCTGGGGTGCACCGAACCCAGGGGCGGCTCAATACATCTGGGGGCCTAAGGCGAATTCAATAAATGGGGCCTCTTTTTTTAAATAATAATTTTTTTAATAAATATAAAATACTTAAAAAATATTATGGAAATAGATTGCTGTCAAGTACACTATTTCAACAAAGATGCATGAATCTAATAAAGGTAGACAAAAAGGACTTCAGTTTAATATAATTCTTGAATGAAAATATTAAAAAAATACTTAAAAAAAAAGGGCCCATGAAACTGTTCTTGGCAATACTGTTTACCATGTGAAGCAAGAGCAGAATAGGAAAAGGTCATCCCATGGCGCTTCAGGGTCAAAGAATTTGTCCAAAAAGGGACCTCTCTATAAGAGAAAGTAGGGTCATTATGGAAAATTCACTCCATCTAATTAATAAAAGTCTCATCCCACCATCTTCCCTTCAAGTGAGTACCCAAGCAGCCACTGAAACATCACGGCACAGCAGCCATTCAAACCCCCTCCCTCCTTCTCTTTCTCTACCCTCCTTTTCTTTTGCTAAAGACCATCTCCCCCTTCAAGTGAGCACCGAAGCTGCAACATCACGGCACAGCAGCCATTCAACCCCCTCCCTCCTTTTCTCTCTCTACCACCCAAGAGGGAGAAGAAATCGAGAGGAGAAAATTAAAAGAATCTCCACCCTCCAAGAAGTCCATCTCCAATCCCCTATCTTTCTTCCTGATGGCCCAGCTGGATCAGGAGTAATGACTTGTGAGGAAGGAAAACCAAGACCAAAACCAAAAAAGAGAAGGGATGAAAGATAAGAGTGGCTTCAGGCATGTATCAAGCCAACCAAATCCCTCCTCTCTCTCTCTCTCTCTCTCTCCACCCAAAACAAAAATATTGTCCCCAACTTCCCCAATTGCCCCTGCTGCAGGCCAGGAAACCCTCCCCTCCCTTCCATCAAGGGGGAAGACTCGTAGCCAGCTTGCTCCGGAGGCCTTCCATTGGCCCGAGGCCTTAAGCGACCGCCTCGGTCGCCTAGGGCTCGGCCGGCCCTGACCGAACCACTATACATCTTTGTGATTGTAATGCCTTATCTCTTGTGTTTCATGCCTTACACTCATACTTGATTGTGTAATATCTTTAGCTTTGTTTCCTATTAATTTATAAGTGATTGTTTAGAACTTGCTTAGCTTTCACTCCATTCTTACCATTCACATAGATTAAAATTGATCATACAACTTGTTACCCAAGGTGACAACCCAAGAGGGGGGTGAATTGGGTTTTTCTAAATTTTTTATGCTTTAAAAGTTTTCTTAGTTAAGTGCGGTGGATGTTTTCTTAAATTATTTGAATGAATTAAACTAGAGCAAAGATGAAAGATAATGCAAGAATAAGCATAAGAACAAGCACAATACAAACACAACGATATATAGTGGTTCGGTGCACCCCAAGGCATCTACGTTCACTCCCAAGCGTTCTTTGGAAATTTTACCATAACCCCTCGGATTACAGTAGAATTGTTTTTCGGGCTCACAATCCAAAATCTTTACAATTGGTTTTTCGGGATCACCAATAAACCTAACTGTTGGTTTTACGGGCTGACCAACAATCTACGTTAGTTTTACGGGCTGACCAACAACCTACGTTGGTTTTACGGGCTTACCAACAACCTACAATGTTGGTTTACGGGATTTCCAACAAACCTTACAACAAAATAAAGAACAAGGATCTAAAACTCCTAAATGAGTAAATAAATAATTATAAGCTACAAAAAATGTTTAGAATATAGTTATCGCTTTAATAAGACTCTTCTTTTCTTTGTCAAGATTGTTTCACTCTTCAAGGATTGGTGGAGCTCTTAATGTCTCTTGAAATCTGCTCAACTATTTCTTTTGGCTCTTGATGATTTTCAAAAAGGTTGCTTCCTCTGATGAATACACCCTCTTAAATACTTCTCCAACCTCCAAATAGACCTTCCCGACCGTTGGATTAAAGAAACTAGCCGTTTATAGCCGTTGGAGCTTAAAAAATAATTATGCACAACTAGCCGTTAAGCTGTCAGTCGTGCTCGGGTCGACCCCACCTTCACTGGGGTCGACCCCAACTCTTCTGGGTCGACCCTCTCAAAAAATCCAGAGACCATGTTTTCTGTATTCCAGGCTGGGGTCGGTTCCAAACATTTCTGGGTCGGCTCCACTAGGGTCAGCTCCAACATTTCTGGGGTCGGTCCCACTAGGGTCAGCCCCAATATTTCTGGGTCGGCTCCACTAGGGTCAGCTCCAAATTTCTGGGGTCGGTCCCACTAGGGTCAGCTCCAATATTTCTGGGGTCGGCCCCACTGGGGTCAGCTCCAACATTTTTGGGGTCGGTTCAACTCTTCTGGGGTCGACCCTCTCAAAAAATCCAGAGACCATGTTTTCTGTATTCCAGGCTGGGGTCGGGTCCAACATTTCTGGGGTCGGCTCCACTAGGGTCAGCTCCAACATTTCTGGGGTCGGTCCCACTAGGGTCAGCTCCAATATTTCTGGGGTCGGCCCCACTGGGGTCAGCTCCAACATTTCTGGGGTCAGCCCTAATTTCTGGGGTTGGCTCCGCTACAGTGTTTTCAGGAAACATAATTTTTGCAATTGGAAGTTGGGTCGCCTCTGACTTCTCTAGGTCAGCTCCACTAGGGTCGGCTCCACTTTCCTTGGGGTCGACCCAACCTTGTGCCACTTGATGCCAACGTGTGCCATTTGAGCTCCAAACCTCTCTAAATGTTTCGGGTCGACTCCACTCTGTCCAAGTGTCTAAAGTTGATTTTACGCCCCATGCCGAGTGTGCCACTTCGTGCCAGTGTGCCAAATTTGCCAAGGTCGGCTCCAAACCTCTTAGGGTCGACTCTAATCATGATTCTCTGCATCTTAGGGTTAGACTTGCACATAAGATCAATAAAACATATTCCAAGTAAATTACGATGCATGGCACAGTAGAGTTTCATACCCTTAACAGTTGAAATTAATTGAATTGCCCTTCTAGGTATTTAACGTGAAAACTTTGCCAAAATAGATTCTTAAGCTTTCTACCATCTCTATACAAATTTATCTCGTTTATCAATTCCTTGAGAGTAGTTTGACCATATATTCCTAATGATCAATGTATCGGGATGTGCCATTTATCAATGATGTATCGAGTTAATTTGCATTCTAATTTGATATGGCCTCAATGGTTGTTTAATCAATCAAAATAATATTATCATTCTCAATCTCCCCCTTTTGATGATTACAAAACATTGAGTGTAAGCAAATTGGCATTCATATGAAAAGTTAGATTTAACATTCATAAAGTACTTTTGGTTCAAGAGTTTCAAAGTAGTCTATTTAGAGTTTGTATAAATGAACCAAGAGCTCTCCCTATCCTATCCAAATGGATGCCATGAGTTTTAGCTTTGCTTCCCCTTACTCTTGTATTTCATAAGACAAATTTTTCAAAGTTTGTGTCAAAGCAAGATTTCAAGTCATGTACGAGCAAGAAAAATCTCTATGATTATGTGCCAGAATTTAGATTTCTTTTTGTCACATGTCTCCCTTTAAGTATATAATATATTACCTTTATATTTTCTTTCCTATTATATTTTCTCCCCTATACAATTTTTCCTATAGAATTTGCTTCTAGTTTCTCCCTTATATTTTCTCCCCCTTGTTGTTATCATCAAAAAGAATAAATGAAAGGGTTAGTATCGAAAAGACCATCATAAAGATCATAACTCAAGAGAAACATTGTATTTCATCTATGCCAAAAGTACAATGTTTTAGAGAAAAATACAAACGACCACAAAGAGTAAATACAAGTCAAAATAAATACAAAGTCTAGGAGACACTTTAAGAGCATACTTCATGATAATGCTTTAGAATTAATCAGCTTTAACATAATCAATATATTTCAATCTAAACTGATTTATATTCAATTCAAAATATAAAGCATTATGAGCATTATCAAAATTAAGGATAAAACATTTGGCTTTAAGAATTAGACATTTGAGATACGAGCCAGAAGATATCTCTAAATATAGATTCCAAAGATAGTTTTCAAATCAAGTATAGATGGAGTCTTTTCCAAGTTATTTTAAGGAGTATCAAAAATGATATTCAAAGAAAGCGCGAATAAAAATCCAACATTTTTTTTGTTTTGCAAGATCTTTAATATCATATGAAATATTTTTTCATTTAAAATCTTTTTCTAATATATTAAGTATGTAGCAACCTACATATTATAGTATAATAGCAGATAAAGATCAAAACTTCATACTCAAATAAACACATGATCATGTTGAATTATTAATTCTTAATGATTTCAAAGTTCTTTCATGATATAAAAGTATTGGGGCACAGATACTAAAACATAAATTCATGCAATTCATAATACATCTTAGAGAATACATAAAATCCAAAGCTTTGAAAGTTCTTTTGGAGCTCTTTTTAAAGACTTTCTTCTCTAAAGATTATAGCATCAAAATCAATTAAAATGAATTGGCTCAGGATTGAAACACTAAAGTGCAAGCCAATAAGAGCTCATTAGTAGATTCCAAAGTAAATTTCCAATTCTAAGACAAATGGAGTTCTTTTCAATTAATTTTCAGAAATAAATGATTTACCGATGAATATAGATGGAAATACAACGTTCAAAAGATATTCAATGAAACACAAAGTTTAATACAACTTTACATTTAGTATTCTTTCTCTCATCTTTAGTTGTGAATTTACACGATTAAGTTCTATATGATCTTTTCCTCTGAAATTTTCTTTCTTCCCCTTAATTAATCATTCCATTTGAGCGTTTAGAGTTTGAAGATAATTTTCAATAAAAAGATTGAGTATTTAAAGCTCCCCCTCAAAAGATGTATTTTTCTTCAAACTTTCTTTTCTTTTATGAATTTCAGATTTTAATGAGAAGCGTGAATAAAACTGAAATTCTATAATATTAAGAATGTAGAGTGATCCAGAATTTTTCAAAATTTATAGCAATCACTCTTTTTAATCTTTCAAGAGCAAATTATATTTTCTCTTAATTTTTTTTAAATATGTATGGAAATATTAATCAAAAAATAATTCTTTTGAAGCTTAAATTTCTTTCAAAAGTAATTACATTTTCTTTCCTATAAGAATTATTGGAGTGAGTTGAAATATTTTAAGCTTTAGGATCATTAACTCTCTTCTTAAGAATAGCTTTTTTTTTAATGATAGAAGCATTTAATTATGCAGGAGTGTATATTTAAAATATTAATTTCTTAGTCATAATTTTTCAGCAATGTATATATGAAGCACGATAAATCTTTTTAATATTAAAATAACATCATATATTTAGAAATATTTGTTCGCAATCAAGATCATTGAAAAATACATCATTTAGACCAATTTCAGTACACTTATAAGATAAAAAATGATATGTTTCAGATGCGTATCGGAGCAAACAATCAAGATATCAAAATTAATTCTATTTTTCTTAAGCTGTAGTTTTTATCTAAGAATCATAGTAAATTATTCTCTAGCATGATGCAATCTTTGAAGCATATAATGAAAATTACAAAAATGCAAAGATATAAGCATTTTATATGGAGTTTAAACTTTTATACTAGGTCATATTCTAAATTTCATAAGAATTTTTAAGGAGGCTTTCAAAATTTATAATTTGAGATATGTATCTTCTACATTGTAACTCATCTTAAGTCATTAAGATTGAAAATACATATTTCAAGCACAGATTGTTCTTCTCTTTTATTTTTCAGAAGATATTTACTAAAACAAAATGATGTTATTATTGGTAGAAACATGTTTCAATTAAATTATTTAGGCATAGAGCATTACAAATTATATTTGAACAAGATCCTCAATTTATCTGAATAGTGAAAACTCATAATTCAAACCATCATGCCACATGCGAAACATAGTATGCACACCATTAAAGTATTAAGAACAAGTATGTCAAGGATCAAAATCAATTCTTTTCAAATAAAATTCTTCCTATTTAAATACAATTTAGCACTGATTTTATCCTTAAGGTGTGTTTTCAAGTGATTGAAACTTCATTTGATTTTTCACAACCTTCTTATATATTTTCATTTATTTGTCATTCATTCCCCAATTTTTTTTTTAATTTCTTTTTTTAAGCACTCAATGAACATTTTGATTATCTTTATTTATTTTTTGATTTTACTTATATTCTATTTATTTACTCCCTATCGGTGGAGTTGGAAGGGGCACAAAGTACTACCACTAGCCTCCCTCTTGTGCCGTTCCTAATATACCCTACACCGAATAGTTGGATCAAATAGTGCCGGGTACTACCACTAGCCTCCCCATTGGCACCATCCCTATGATGAGCAATATAGAAAAGTTAAACTGTTCTCTTCAACTATAAGATATTCACTCCAAACTCTTCCTATTTAAATATAATTAATTACGGATTTTATTCATTCCAAAAGAATGCTCGCACAAGTCTCACAAATGTGCTGAAATATTATGCTTGCTCTGCTTTTACTTAAGATTGGAGTATTTACTTAGCTTTTACTTCTCTCGAACAATGTTCATTTTCTTTTTCTTTATCTCTCTCTCTTTTTGTTATTTTCAAGTAATTACATGAAAGAGCAGAATAAAGAATTAATCTAATACACTGCATATAAATATATATCATGCAAACAGCATTTTCATTATGCCCAATGATTCATAGCTTATCACAAGTTATTTTGAATTAGAGATTTGAGGCATAAACTTGTGTATTTTATGGTTATGCATTATACAGGCAAAAGTAAACTTCAATTTAATCATACCATAAAACAATTATCATTAGCATGAAAATGAAGCATGATATCAAGATGATCAGCAATTAAAGGTTTAATCATGCTACTATATAATTTTAGACTATTGATTTTGCTCAATTAACTCATAGGAGAAAGGTTTAGATTACCAGTGCATTTAGCATTCTTCAAGCCAAATACCTTTTAGATTCTTTACACCCTAGCTGAAGAAAATCTCTTTTTTTTTTTGTTTGCAAGAAAATGTTTATTGTATCTTTCATCGAGGTGTCCTTCAAGTTGAAATTTCTTGCTTATAAATCCTGTATCATTAGCAAAATCTTTTTCTTTTCTTGAAGGCAATTTATTAGGTTCTCTAGGATACAAAAATATTCATACAACATATTCTTAACTAGATGACTCAACATGAGACATGACAATAATTGAATTTGAGTCACTTTACTCAAGAGATTGCCTAAATATAAGCAAGCACAAGTCACTTGAACTAAAGAGATAACTTCATTAAGTAAAATGGTTCAAGGACAAGCATGTGAGGCAATAGAAAGATTCATTAAAGTTAAATCAATTTTTTTTATTTTCAGGATCAATTTAGCTTAGATTCAATTTGCTTAAGATAATTATCAATAAAATATACAAGTTGAATTTTAATCAGATTATCTTAAATAGTTGTTTCTATCAAAATTCTGATTATGATTTAGCTTTCAACATAGATACTCTTGTTTCAGAAAGACAAGCAATCTTCTTTTAAAGCAAATAAGGAATATTTTTGACTTATGAGAGATAGTTCAAGAAAATTAATATTCATGCATTAATAGATTTTTATGCTCGGATTAAACATGATGAGTTAAAATTAATTAGTAAATTTGAGATCATTTTAGGAGAGGGTATTAATCATTCAATCAAGGATACAATGATTATGCTCAATGAAACACTTTAAAGATCAGATTTATTGACTTTAGTTTTAGAATAGTCTTGAAATTTACTTGTAAGAAGAAAAATAATTCGTTATTGTAAGACTTTTAAGTGAGTTTTTCGTTATGATCATAACACATTAATCATTTATGATTGAACCAATTTGAGATGATGATGATTTAACATATGATGCACAAATGCGACTTATAGTATATTTCGAATAATCATATAAGGAATGAATGATATAATGATAAATTATATTCATACCTTCACAAAAGATGAAATAAGATTTCATAAGTATTATGCTCAATAAAGTTTTAACATGAAGGCATGAAATCAGTATCAAACGTTTATACTAGAGAGGAAATTTAAATTTTAAAAACTTAAAGAAGAAGTTATACATATTCATTCGTTGTTTTCTTATCATCATGCAGGCACTAGAAAATTTCATACTAAGATCGTTGAAATAAAATTTATCATACATATAAGTCATTTTGTAAATATCCAACAGCATAATTGAATTTACAAAATTAAGCATATCAAGATAATTTAAATTACATTCATGAAATAAAATTCATTTGTAAGTTACGTGTCATGGCACCCAATTAAGAGTTTCACATGAGTTTCAAGGGCTGCTTTGATACATCTACAAGATAATTTTAGTTCTTTAATTTAGATACCCAAGCCTTTTTAAGTTCTTGCAGGTTGGCAATAATTGTTCCTTTTGGAATCCATATTTTCTTAATTGCCATTTTGTCTATTAGTTTGCAAGTTTTAGGATTACAAGTAATATACTTTTGCATACTTTTGTTAAATTTAAACAACATAGATTTAGCAAAAAGATAATGAATTTTTAGTTTTCTGTTTCTGTTTATTAGTTTCACCAGATTTGTGAAAAACTATTTTAGGATGAACAGTGGAGGATTCAAGAAATATATTCTTGAAAGATTTTTGGGTGTACCAAGGTTGATATCCCAATCCAACTTTGTCATATACAGCTCTTGAATTTTCTATCATTAAATTCAGTTTTTCAGAGCTGAGAGTGAATCATTCAATAATAGGTTTCAAATTATCAACTTCTTTAGTTAATTTTTTATTATCTTCTGAAAGCAATTCATTGTTTTTCTTAAGTTTATCATGGCTTTCAGTGAGAAGTTGATTTCTCTAATTTAGTTCTTTATTTTTTTTAATTAAGATTTCAGTTTTATTAGTCAGTTTTAGTTTTTCATCTATTACGATTTGATTTTCATTCTTCAAGTTCTTGTTCCTACAAATAAGTTTCTTATGTTCTAAATACAAATCAGAAAAGGCATCATGAAGTTCATCAAATGTAAAATCATTTTCAGTTTCAGCATGTACCTCATATATCTCATCTTCATGTGCCATTAAGCATGAATTTGCAATATGATGCTGCTCTTCTTCTACACATGATGTTTCAGATTTGTTAGTGCATTCATATTTAACTTTCAAGCATATTCCATATTTTCTTAGCAGTTGTGCAAAAAGATATACAATTAAGTTCACTATCATCTAATGCACAAAATAGAACATTCATGGCTTTTGCATTTTGCTGAGCCATTTTCTTATCATAATTAGTGCTTGTGTGTGGCCCATTGACTATGATACTCCATAATTGTAGTCATGTGCTTGAATGAAAATACGCATGCGTGCTTTCCAATATGTGTAGTTTATGCCATTAAAAATGGAGGTCTATCAATTAATTGTTCCTCTCCTAAAAAACTATCTATTTGAGTTGTCATGATCTTTGGCTCTTGATCTTGAGATCAATAACTAATATTAGAGCACCTGCTCTGATACCACTTGTTGCCCAAGGTGACAACCCAAGAGGGGGGGTGAATTGGGTTTTTTTAAATTTTTGGTGCTTTAAAAGTTTTCTTAGTTAAATGCGGTGGATGCTTTCTTAAATTATTTGAATGAATTAAACTAAAGCAAAAATTAAAGATAATGCAAAAATAAGCATAAGAACAAGCACAACGCAAACACAACGATATATAGTGGTGCGGTGCACCCCAAGGCACCTACGTCCACTCCCCAAGCGTTCCCTTGAGAATTTAACTATAACCCCTCGGATTACAGTAGGATTGTTTTCTGGGCTCACAATCCAAAATCTTTACAATTGATTTTTTAGGATCACCAATAAACCTAAATGTTGGTTTTACGGGCAGACCAACAACCTACGTTGGTTTAACGGGCTGACCAATAACCTACGTTGGTTTTACAGGCTTACCAACAACCTACGTTGGTTTTACAGGCTTACCAACAACCTACAATGTTGGTTTTACGGGCTTACTAACAAACCTTACAACAAGAATAAAGAACAAGGATCTAAAGCTCCTAAATGAGCAAATAAAACAATTATAAGCTACAAAGAAGAGTTTAGAATATAGTTATCGCTTTAATAAGGCTCTTCTCTTCTTTGTCAAGATTGCTTCACTCTTCAAGGATTGATGGAGCTCTTAATGTCTCTTGGAATCTGCTCAACTAATTTCTTTTGGCTCTTTGAATGAAAGCAATTGAAATGAAGCTTGCCTTGCTAGAATTTTCTTTGAATAGACTTGATGATTTTCAAAAAGGTTGCTTCCTCTAATGAATACACCCTCTTAAATACTTCTCCAACCTCCAAATAGACCTTCTTGACCATTGGATTGAAGAAACTAGCCGTTTATAGCCGTTGGGAGCTTAAAAAATAATTCTGCACAACTAGCCGTTGAGCCGTCAGTCGTGCTCGGGTCGACCCCAATTCTGCTCGGGTCGACCCCACCTTCACTGGGTCGACCCTCTCAGAAAATCCAGAGACCATGTTTTCTGCATTCTAGGCTGGGTCGGCTCCAACATTTCTAAGGACGGCTCCACTGGGATCAACTCCAATATTTCTGAGGTCGGCTCCATTGAGGTCAGCTCCAATATTTCTAGGGTCGGCCCCACTAGGGTCAGCTCCAACATTTTGGGGTCGGCTCCGCTACAGTGTTTTCAGGAAACATAATTTTTGCATTGAAAGCTTGGGGTCGCCTCTGACTTCTCTAGGGTCAGCTCCACTAGGGTCGGCTCCACTTTCCTTGGGGTCGACCCAACCTTGTGCCACTTGACGCCAACGTGTGCCATTTGGGCTGCAAACCTCTCTAAATGTTTCGGGGTTGACTCCAACTCTGTCCCAAGTGCTCTTGAGTTGATTTTACGCCCCGTGCCGAGTGTGCCACTTCGTGCCAATATGTGCCAAATGTGCCAAGGTCGGCTCCAAACCTCTTAGGGTCGGCTCCAAACCTCTGCATCTTCGGGTTAGACTTGCACATAAGATCAATAAAATATATTCCAAGTAAATTACGATGCATGGCACAGTAGAGTTTCATACCCTCAATAGTAGAAATTACAGAATTGCCCTTTTAGGTATTTTTAACGTGAAACTTTGCCAAAATAGATTCTTAAGCTTTCTACCATTCTCTATTACAAATTTAACTCGTTTATCAATTCTTAAGAGTAGTTTGACCATATATTCCTAATGTATCATGAATGTATCGAGGATGTGCTATTTATCAATGATGTATCGAGTTAATTTGCATTTCTAATTTGATATGGCCTCAATGGTTGTGTTAATCATCAAAATAACATTATCATTCTCACAACTATAAGTTAATTATGGATCAATTGCATCCTAAAGCCATAGTATAATTGCTCTAGCTTAATTTTCCACTGCTTTACTTGTAATTGCCTAGAGCTTAAGTAAATAACATCTTATCATTCCGCTGCATTCAATTCAAAGTTAATTAGAAAACATAAATTTTAGAAAATCCAATTCACCCTCCTCTTAGATTGTCATCTTGGGCAACAAGTGGTATCAGAGCAGGTGCTCTAAGGTTAATTGTTGATCTCACGATCAAGAGCCAAAGATCATGACAACTCAAATAGATAGTTTTCTAGAAGAGGGACGATTAATTGATAAACCTCCACTATTTAATGGCATAAACTACATACATTGGAAAACACGCATGCGCATTTTCATTCAAGCACATGATTATGATTTATGGAGTATCATAGTCAATGGTCCACACACAAACACTAATTATGATAAGAAAATGGCTCAGCAAAATTCAAAAGCCATGAATATACTATATTGTGCATTAGATGATAGTGAACTTAATAGCATATCTTTTTGCATAACTGCTAAGAAAATCTGGAATATGCTTGAAGTTAAATATGAATGCACTAACATTTTTAGTAAATCTGAAACTAGCTCTGAAGAAGAAGAACAGCAAACTGAAATTGAAAATCTTTGCTTTGTGGGACATGAAGATGAGGTATGTACTAGAAACAAAGGATTTCTCATTCAAAGATGAAGTATATGCCTAAACTCAATCTGATTTTACATTTGATGAACTTCATGATGCCTTTTCTGATTTGTATTTAGAATATAAGAAACTTATTTGTAAGAACAAGAACTTGAAGAATAAAAATCAATCCTAATAGATGAAAAACTGAAACTAACTAATAAAACTGAAATCTTAATTGAAAAAATAAAGAAGTAAATCAGAAAAGCCAACTTCTCACTGAAAGCCATGATAAACTTAAGAAAAATAATGAATTGCTTTCAGAAGATAACTGAAGATTAACTAAAGAAGTTGACAAATTAAAACCTATTGTTGAAAGATTTACTTTGAGCTCTAAAAAGTTGAACCTAATGATAAATAATCAAATAGCTGAATTTGATAAAGTTGGATTGGGATATCAACCTTGATACACCCAAAAATCTTTCAAGAATATGTCTGTTAAAACAGTTTCTAATTATTTTAAAATAGATTCTTATAATGCACTACAACACTAAATAAAACTAAGAATACCAAAAAAAAGAAATGCAAAGATCTTAGGCATTACCTCATATCGATTACCATATTAGTAGCTTCAATCAAGCATGAAGAATGACTGACAACCATCTCAATTACCGCAGCATTTAGCTTGCGTGTATTTGATACATATTCCGAATATTCTTATCTCCTATAAGCATAACAAGCATTCTAGACTTGTTTGAAACATAAAATTTTACTTCTATCATTATAGAAGATAGTTGTTTCTACCTTTCCACTATTTTTTTTAAAATTTGATTGAGACATGCATTCTCAGAATAAAAATAATGTAAGCTTCGCTACCATAAGAGCAAACAACTATAAAAATTGGGCTACCTGTGTCCTTTGAAACCATGACAATTTAAAGAGCATGGAGGGGTGAAGAGATTCTAAAGATTTTTTTAAAATATTTGCTGTGGAGGGAATGATGAAATAGAGTGGGAAGGAAGAAGAAGGATTGTTTTCAGTTAATCGTTTAAAGAAAGGAAGAAACCAAATGGGGAAGAAAAGATTTGGGGCAGGCATGCATGAAGAAAGATGAGATTTGGGGTGGACATGCGTGTGGGGATGATTCTTCGTTATGGATGTCTTTTATGCATTAATGGGATAAAGAAGAAATTTGAATAAATAAGAGATTTGGGGTATGTGTATAGGATCATGACCTATGGATGCGATTTGATTTCCTTAACAAAATGTGATTAATTGGGATCACCCACAGAATTGGAATAATAAACGCGCTGTAATCGAATTGGTGTGGGTCGTGGGGCATCTTCAGGATTTCAAAATACTGAAATAGTTATTAAGGACCAGGAATTAAAAGGTACGTATCCTGTGGACCGAAAATAGAAGTTCCGGTCAATAGGGATTATTTGTTATAGCACGGTCATCAGGAGGACTGAGAAATAATAACTACTATAATTTTCTGCATTGCTATCATAGTTCGCATCCTGGCTAAGTAATAATCTCATAAAGCATGCTATTTTTGAAAGGATAATACTAAATCTCACTTGGTAATTCAAACTTCAGAAGATCCAATGGACCCACAATGCACAAGATAAAAAAGGAGAGCTATTATAACTTATAAGTATGTCTGGCTTGCAACGAGGGCAAACATGAATGGTTCATATGTTAATCAGCATCTTCATGGTTAAACTGGGCATGAGAAATTAGACTCTGTATTCTCCCCGGTCGTGGAGCAAAACAAGATATGCAATTCTAAGGCTGCAGATTTTGGGGATGGTATGTAAGTTCGCAGCCCCCGTTCTTTGTTTGTTGGCATAATAAACAAAAGGTTTGATGCACTTTTGTAGTGGATGCACTAAGAATCAATTACCATGATCACTGCTTTCTCCACTAATAATAATGTGATCATGTGAACAGGGTAAATGTTGCTTCTCTTTAAGACCATCTGATTGGCGATGACTTCTACAAGAGCTGATGCATTAATATTTTCTGCACTATCTTGGTATATAATAACTGGCTTTTTTCTTATAAGTTGTCTGCAAAAAAAAAAAAGAACTCCTTGTATAAAACACTGCAATGAATCAACTAAAAGTGATGGCTTTAACATGTTGACAGTGTCATCTGTACCAATGAAAGGAATTGTAATGTTTGAACTCCATTCCAGAGGATCCAGATGTTGGCAGCAAACAACATAGTCTGAAAGTTCATATAAACTTCTACACTATTTTTTTGAAAATGATGAAATCTGTGATTCGATGATCCACTAAGCCTGGGATTTTTATGGCTTGCCAAGGTTTTCTTTCATAACTTGATGGATATTTATGTGGGGCATACTTTCTCTGACTTTTTCTACACTAAATTTCGTTAAAAAAATGAGAACATTGGATTGGTAATATTAGTGTAAAATCATATAGCTTGAGATGTCTTTAAGAACTTTTCAAACATTTCAGAAAGACAGCCCGTGATTCAGAAAGATAGGACTTTGAATTCTCCTAAGATGTATCAATGTCTAACAAATTTCCTTTACGTAGTTTGCTTGATTCAGCAATCAACTTCTGAAGATCCTTATTTAGACTCACCCTCGTTGGATTATATTATAATAAAATATATTTGTATATTTTATTACATGAAAAGCATAATCAATAAATAGATCACTATTTCAGGTTTCATGATAAAAAATAGCAAGAAATAAATAGAACAATCGATTAGATTGATCGGAAATGGTATGAAAAAGCTCAAATATTAGATAAAATAACAAACAATCAGTTGCAGTCCCTTGTCTTTCATCATCATGCATTCA
>NW_024069318.1:0-52271 GCF_009389715.1 Phoenix dactylifera
TGAAGGGCTAAGGCCCGACCTCGGTGCCTTAAGATTTTCCTAAATGCCAAACGTGGCAACTCCCACGACTCTAAGATCCGAGTTATAGGACTTAGAGAAATTTTCTAGAAACCTAAGCTCGGAGATCCCTTTGGTCGAGACGACTGGAATCCGAGAAGGCTAAGATATAGCCAGGGAAAAGGGCAGCTTCGTTAAGCAGCCCAAAGATTAAAATACGAAGTTAGAGGTCGTCGAGGCGGTTAGCCAAGGTTCTAGCCTCATCCACGACAACAGAGGGAAAGATGAACACAGAATGACAAACATTTCTTCATTAACAAAGGGCCGGAAGGCCAATTACAAAATTGGAAGTCGGCCACTCAAGGGCCGACCCCGGATACAATGAAAAAGAAAAGAAAAATATGCTTAAGTCCTAAGCGGCGGGAGCCACATCCGGGGGGTCATCCGGCACATTGATGACCTCATGATCTTCCTCCGGAACAGGCTCGGGGCCGGCAAGTTGCTCACGAACTCATGGGCGGGAAAACGCAGGCCCGCCCAAAGTGTCTCGCGGTAAACCGCGATCCGACCTGGGGGCGGCTGCGTCACCCTGTCTTCCGGCCCTGCGGTTTCAAGGCGAAACCCGGGCTGGAAAAAGAAACGGGAGCGGAGTAACTCCAGCTCCTCTTCCGACAGACTCGACCCAACCTCTTCGGGACCGGAACCCATTCTCACGGAAGAGTGGAGCAAAAGTTAAGAGTAGAAAATGGAGGTTGACGAGGAGGAGAAAAGAGAAAACCCTAGTGAAAACGGGAAGAAAACCTACTGGACATTGCCGGAAATCGCTCCGGGCACCACCAGCAAGACTCAGCTGAGGGAGAAAGCAGGAGGGAAAGACGACGAAAATAAGAGGCAGCCAAACAAGACCTTTAGGGCAGACTCGTGGGGTTTATATAGACCCCCCTGACGGCCCAGATCGACGGGGTCGGTTCCCATCCCCCGGGTTGCGCCACGTGTCGACCTCGGAAGCCGAGGCACCGTATTCACTCCGGTTTAATAAATCGGGATACGAAATCGAAGCGTTGTCCCATCGGATCTCGGGGCCTCATCATGGGCCCACAGAATCAAATCGTCCTGAGGAACGAGCGGACGTAACCCCCGCTCCCCTCGTTTAACAAGATCTGGGACACGTGGAGCCCCGATGAGGCCTCCACTTCTTCGGAATTATGATCCAGTAACATGAAATCGAAAGCGTCCGACCTCGGGTCGCGCCGCGTGTCCGTTTCAAATCCCGTAACGGCACACTCATTAATGAGCCAGAAACATCGATTACGGAATCGAGACACCGCCTCGACGAGCTCGAGGTCCCCCATTATTAATCCGCCGTAAAATGATCCTGGCGATTCAAGAAGCATGATGATACGAGCTCCATCATTAGCTCACCGAATAAAGCAGCCTCGAGACGCCAAAGGGCGCATATCTCACCATAAAAGCTCCGGAAAGCACAAGGGGGCGGGCGAGACCTTCCCCCCAACCTTAGTGACAGACTTTACTTCCCACGTCCGAGCTCCACAAGCCGCTCGAACTCGGAAGTCGGGGGGTAGTGTTGGGGGGAATAAAGTTTCCCCCCAAATGACATAAATACTCCTAAGAAGCCGTACAACCTCCGATCCCGGACAGCCGAAGTCAGCGTCCGACCTCGGAACGCTCGGCCACAAGACGACCGACCCCGAAACCTCCGACCTAAGAGAAACCCCGATGTCCGAGGACCGTACTCTAACACCCATCCGGCATTTATTGCGCATGGCCGCTGTAATCTTCCGGCTTACTCCATAATAAATGCGGATCTCCGGCTTACTCCACCAATAATGCGGATCTCCGGCTTACTCCATAATAAATGCGGATCTCCGGCTTACTCCACAATAAATGCGCATGGCTCCTGACATCTACGGATCCCCGGCTCTCCACGGCAAATCGACCCAGCAGGGTCTAGTCGACTATGATAAGTCTCTGATCTCGGCCATACCGCCGACATCAGTGCAATGATTCGCCTGACCGAGCGCCGACCTGAACAACATGCCAAGCCGTACTATGGCCTCGCCCTGTTACATCACAGGTAAACCGACCCCCACATATAAAAGGGAGCCTTGGCCTCCCAAGAGGGGATCGGAACATTCATACACCCAAAAATCACTGTTTATCTCCTTCTCCCCACTATTTGCCCCCTCCTTGACTTGAGCGTCGGAGGGCCGGCGCCGGAGAACCCGGCCACCGGTTCGTGTGCAGGCACCCGGACGGAGGACGCCGCCAGCCAACGGATCGCCGCCCCGCTGCGAGGACCTGCTGTTCCTTCTCTCCGACCGCCCCGGACGGAGGACGCCGCCCGCCGACAGACCGCCGCCCCGCCGTGAGAACAAACAGTCGTTTCCTCTCCTCGACCGAAGATTGCCCCCGGGTCCAATTTCCAGCAACAGTACCGATATAAAAATTTTCAAATCACATAAACTATGATAAATAATCATCACTACTTTGGAATCACTACAAAAATTTAGAATTTTGCCGACAAAAAATTTGGTCATAAAATTTTCTACTTTCATCATTAGAAGATTTTAGTAACCAAAAATATTTCGTCACTAGGTGGTCACTAAAGACCTCATGGCTAAAAGTTTTAGTGATAAAAATATAAAGTCATCAAAGAAATAATTATATTTAGTGACAAAATAAATGTTAAAGGCAAATGTTAGTGGCGATTTTGTTTATAGCAAAAGATTGAAAAATGGTATATACTAGAAAACTCACGATTATTTTTTTCATATTGTAATTAATAATAATGGTATATAATACAAAATACTTTTTAATACTTTATACTATACTTTATATAAGTAATTTTAATATTTTATATATTTTTAAAAAAGGGGGGTTGATGGGCCATGAAAAGCTGAACCTGTATTGGCCCAAGAAAATCTTTAACGGTCCAACAACGCTTCCCGTGCCCTAGTGGGCCACTTCGCTATTGCTTGACAGACACGTCATCATCACACAAACGGTCACCTTCTCACCTCTGTGCACTCGAGCCCCACTTCCTATCGGAAGGGCACAGCTTAGCTGGTTTTTTTTTTGGCTTAAAACGAGGTGCTTCATACAGTACGTGTACGAATACACCCAATAAAGTCAAAATAGAAAAGCTCACGGAGTGTCAATAGCAATTCCCCCTCCCCAGACCAAAGGGTATACTCTGAGTGATAGGCCGTGTAGGCAGCCACCCAGTCAGCCGCCCCGTTGGCTTATCTGAATACATGCTTGGCTTGGAAGGCCCCTCCATCTCTCATTATCATCCCTATGCTCGGATCAGGGGGTGGTTCGTGCTCTCGCCCCTCGACCCCCTCTGAATCCATCCGATGATTGTGGCCGAGTCGCCCTCCAAGATGATCGAACGAGCCTGCAGCACCACCCACGCATGTCGAAGGCCCACCCAGGCTGCTCGCAACTCTGCCCCTGGAACCGATATGTCAAACAGCTGGCAACCACCTGCCGCCACCACCCTGGAGTGCAGATCCCGAATCACAAAACCTGCACCACCCCATATACCGCCATTCAGCACCGACTCATCGAAGTTGACCTTGAGGAAGCTCGGAGGTGGGGGCTTCCAAGTGAAAAATACCGTTTGGGAAGCTGCCGAAGCAGAGGGGAAGCTCCAGGTGTCTCAAGCTATTAAAGGTCTATCTGAAGGATGGGTGGGCCCGATCTCCGTAGCCTGTGCCCGAGTAAACTCCGCAACAAATCTCGGTGACACCCTACGCTCACCGAATATACGAGTGTTCTTTGCCAGCCAGATCTGATGTACCGTGCAAGTTGCTCTAATAACCTTCTGATAAGTCCGTAAACTGGCCAGCTACTGTCTCATCACCGTAGAAACTGTGTCCTCACACTCCAAGCCTCCTACGGGAACCTTAAAACAGCTAAGTTGCTTAGGTACCTTAAAAAAAAAGGAAAGAGATAGACCTCATCGGATCACTCTCGGCCCGACTCCCCCACCCCGCCCCCTTTTCTGCTGCCGTTCTCCCGATTTTTACGCTCACCGCGAATGACCCGATCCGACTCATTCAAAATGGCTCCAAGCCCAGTGGGGGGTAGTTCTAAATACACCCCCCTATTGCTCAGGACACCCCCCAAAAATTAAAAAAAATACCCAAACTAACCTTTAGTGTAATTACCATATTGCCCTTGAAATTTTCTCAGTACACCCCCCTTCCTCCTCCTCCGTTTCGTGCTCCGTTCGGCACTGGATCGCCGAACAAAATGCTTCTGTTCGGCTGAACGGTGCCGAACAGAAGGCTTCTGTTCGGCGATCCAGTGCCGAACAGAAGGCTTCTGTTCGGCAACCCTCAACCGAACAGAATCCTTCTGTTCGGCGGAGGGGAGGGGAGGAGGGGTAGGAGGGTGGGGAGGAGGCGGCGGAGGGGGAGGGGTAGGAGGGGTAGTTGGAGGAGGGGGAGGTGGAGGAGGAGGAGGAGGAGGGGGAGGTGGAGGAGAAGGGGGAGGAGGGGTAGGAGGAGGAGGAATGGGAGCAGGGAGGAATAGGGGGTGGAGGAGGAGGCAAAGAAGGGGGAGAAGGCGGAGGGGGATGCAGAGTAAGAGGGGATGGGGATGGGGGGCGGAGGTAGAGGGGTGGAGGAGTAGGAGGAGGGAGGAGGGAGGAGGAGGAGGAGGGTGAATAGGCGGAGGAGGAGGGGAGAGGGATGAGGGGGAGGCAGAGGTGGGCGGGAAGAGGGGGAGGGGGAGGAGGAGGATGAGGAGGGGGGAGGAGGAGGAGGCAGAGGTGGGGGGTGGGGAGGGTGGGGGTAATTTAGGAATTTTTAATTTTTTAGGGGTGTCCTTAGCAAATGGGGGGTGTAGAGAGTATTTAATTTTTTTTTAATTTTTGGGGGGTGTCCTGAGCAATAGGGGGGGTGTATTTAGAACTACCCCCCAGTGGGCCACCGCTACGCATCAAGAAAATCCTTTTTTTTTTGGTAAAAGAAAATCTTTAGTTACCGTTACAACTCCTCACCCCCACTTTCCACACCCTCACCCTGTCGTCTATCGAATCTCCCGATTTTTACGCTCACCGCGAATGACCCGATCCGACTCGTTCAAAGAAAGGAATGGCTCCAAGCCCAGTGGGCACCAGCTACGCATCAAGAAAATCCTTCTTTTTTTTTCGGTAAAAGAAAATGTTTAGTTACCGTTACAACTCGTCACCTCCCACTTTCCACATCCCCACCCCCCCGTCTCCTTCTGTTCTCCTCTAAGATGCCTCCCGAGAGCAAATCTCCCATCGACAAGCTAATGGGTGCGGGCGCCTCCATGTTTCGCCGGGGATTCAACTCCTCCAAATGGTACGACCACCATCTCCTCCTCCTCTTCTTGTTCTTGTCATCAGCTCTTGTTTGGCTTTAGTTTTCTATGGAGATGATCTCTTTCTAACGATATGCAATGGCAGCAAGACGGAGGCGAAGCTGGCGATGGCGAGGATAAAGCTGCTGAGGAACAAGAGGGAGGTGCAGGTAAGGCAGATGAGGCGCGACATCGCCATGCTTCTCCAGTCCCGCCAGGAGGACACCGCCAGGATCCGGGTATTTTCCTCATTTTCCTTCCTGAGCTCCTGCTTCCCCAGTTTAGAGTTGGCATCGTGCTCTGTTCTTTTCTCATGTTCTCTTGTTACATTTGCTTCGGTTTCCTATATATGTAGAGAAAAGACAAATCTTGCTTTGATCAGGTCTGGGATCTAGTCTTCAGTTCAATAGACTTTGTGCTAGGTCTGTGATTTTTGGTTACGGGAAGTTTAGTTTGCTCTATTGAGGTATCCGATGGCCAGTTAAACGGCCCATGGATGGGATTAAGGTCGAACCGCTCCTCATGCGAACTTTCCTATTTAGAATTCTGTTATCGTTAGCCAGACACCAGAAAACGCTCAACTTTGGGGGATGCGAACACACCCGGAGATACTTAGCAAAAGCAAGTGACACCATTAATTTATGCTTCGTGATTACAGTGACTTCCTTAATCCTTCACAAGACTCATTGACTGGTTTGAACTTTTCCCCTGTTGCACTCACTAGGTTGTACCAGATTATCCCGTGCTCACTGGGAGAGAACACGCTACTGTTAAGGACACTAAAACAATAACGGCCACCTCCTCTCCTTCTCCTCACCTCTTTCTCCTTGAGAATTGTCACATCTGAATATAGGGGTCCAAGGTGAAGCTAGGCTTCCTTTGACAACTCTCCACAACATTGGAATTTCAGCCTCTTCGAGATTGAGTACTTAACATATGAAATCTTCCACAGCTACCTGTATGCTGCCAAGGATACTATAAGGTTCATCTTGCAATCAATCAATCTTGATTTGCTGAAAACAAAGTTATCCTTTTTTTTCTTGTCGACCTCTTCTATAAAGTCAAACTAGCCACAAAAAAAAAAGCTTGAAACACCTTCATGTTCCAAAAATGAATAGGCCTAACCTTCTTCTTTCTCATCTGGACCATGGCATATCAAGGCCTACCATCCCTGTATCAAGCATTGTATTGTACCGGCCGATGATGAATACAGTGCCAATTCTCGATACTTGAATTCTTGGTACCATAATATTTGCAATAGGCAGGCTACTTTAAGTAACTTAATAGAAGGTACACCTAAATCCTGGAGACGCAATTATACTTTATCCATCTTCCAAATCTTATAGAAAGGTTGCCTCTCTGTCCATCAGCAAATTCCTTGGATTTTGAGAATTAGCTGATCTACATGCCAGTACATTTTAAAACATGTAATCAAACACAAAAATTATCTTACAAATGGACTAACAGAGCTACAGAAAGAGTAAGAACTACTACTCATTTAGCTTGATATGGTCAATCTGAAATGAAATAATTTTGTAGGTAGAACATGTGATTAGAGAACAAAACGTTATGGCGGCCAATGAGATCATTGAACTTTTCTGTGAGCTGATTGTGGGGCGCCTTCCAATCATTGCAAAACAGAGGTTAGTTTATTTTCTGCTCATTGCTTTTCAAACTTTATACAAGTCAATGCTGATTTTGGCCTTCCATTTGTCAGGGATTGTCCCGCAGATTTAAAAGAAGGTATTTCTAGTTTGATATATGCTGCTCCGAGGTGCTCGGAAATCCCAGAACTTAGCCGAATTCGTGATATCTTTGAAAAGAAGTATGGAAAGGATTTTGTATCTGCAGCAACAGATCTACGACCTAACTCTGGTGTGAATTGTATGGTAATTATTCTATTAGCTATTCCAACAGCCAATGGTGCTATGATATTGTTCAATCCTCCCAGATGTTTCTTTTTCCTTTTACAGCAGATACTATCACTGGGCTAACTTGAAGCCTGGAACATGAAATGCTCGATTTTTGACACTTCACGAAATGCTTTTCCTAATTACCATTTTTCAGCTTGCAACCTGGCTAATAGATGCAACACTATCTAGGGCTAATGCGCATTGTTTCCTTGACTAATAGATGCTATTATATTTTATAGCACTATCAGAGCCTGGAACATCCACTGCTTCTTCTGTCAGATAAACTGACATAGCTAGTTCTTTTCTAACTGCGAAGTCCTACATAACAGTATTTGCATTTACAACTACATCATGCTTAAGTAAGTTAAGTTCTCTTCCTGCAGCTGATCGAGAAACTATCTGTTAGAAAACCTACTGGTGAAGTAAAGCTGAAAATCATGAAGGAAATAGCAAAGGAATATCAGATCAAATGGGACGCAACAGAATCTGAGACTGAACTTCTCAAGCCCCCAGAAGAACTTCTAGTATGATTGCAAAGCTCTCTATCCATCTCCCTAACCATGCATGCACACACCTGCGCATATGCATGTCTATGTTGGGTGTGTGTGCGGCATGCAATTGATCACTTTTGCATTTAACTTGTGTGTACACGGCAATCTCTTATGGCAAATTTTACAGGAAGGGCCTCGCTTGTTTGTTAGTGCCTCCAGCATCCCTGCGAAGCCTACTCATCCACCAAGCAATGTGCAACTGAATAAGCCTACTCATCCACCAAGCAATGTGCAGCTGAATAAGCCTACTCTCAGGTTTCCCTCTCTTCTTTTTCTTTTTTTAGTTGGCAACCTGACTGGTTCTCAAGAAGCTCGCCACTTGCAAAATTTCCTGTTGTTTCTGACATCAGATCTAACAATTGCAGGGAGGGTTCTAGTATGCAGTTCAAGGATACAGCTTCAGCTGCTCGAGCAGCTGCAGAGTCTGCAGAGAAAGCTGTTTCTGCTGCACAAGTTGCAGCATACCTTGCCAAACGGAACTCTCATCCATCTGATCATAAAGCAGTTACTATTGACACCAATGCAGATGGAGTGCAAACAAGATCTTTAGATTCTTCTGCTCAATCCTCTGTGACAAATGATTCTTCAGTCAATGAGTTCAATTCAAGGAGCATGAATACTACCAATTGGGATGATAAAAAGATTCCTAGAAGGAACAGTTGCACTGTGCGGAAGGTGAATTCAGATATAAGGTTTGATGACTCAGATGGATTAGAATCAGAAATTGATGAAGAAATAGACTTGGAAACATCAACAGAAACTCACCCTCCTCCTAATCGCCCTCCTCCTACACTGCGTCGGCATAGCGATCACTTTGAAGAAAAAAATCCTGCTGATGATAAATCAAATACAGGCACGGTCAACTCTATTTTTCGAGTTCATCCAAAGTTGCCCGACTATGAAGAACTTGCTGCTCGCTTCGAAGCACTCAAACAGCGCAGGTCTTGAAAATATATGTAGTTGAAGTAAAGCCTCTAAAGTTGCATTAGATGTATCTACATTTATATTTCTGAAGCACTCAATAAACAATTCTTGAGTACATTTGCTTAAAAGCAAAGTCTATAGTGGTGCCATTTGCATCTCTATTTACATATTTTGTTATGTAAGTTTTGGTCGGGAACATAATTATGAATGAATTCATTGGTGGTTAATGAGTAAAGATGGTCGTTCTCATTTGTATCATTCATTGTTTTTGTTATGCAGTATGACATAAAATGCTGTATATCCATTTATAGAAAAGATATGAAATGCTAAAAACACATGATAAGTATGCATGAGTGTCTTAAGTTTTTAACTGCCTAACTTAGAAAATAAATGATGATGCTGATGAATTCGAATTTCTATCTGTTGTTCTGCCATTAAAATTTTATCATAACAGCTCGTGATCATATTATTGTCATCAAGCCCTATATAAATGTTCTCTGCTTCCTTCAAAAGCCTTTGTCATATTTACATTTCCACAATTTTATGTGATCAAGGCATAAGATCCAAATATTCTTTTATTCAACAACTCATCAATATACATAAGTGAAGGATGACCCTACTTTTCCTCCAGCAAAACTAAAGATTAAACCTTTAGGCCCATGATTGATAAATAACACCTAGGATACATTTTATAAGCCATATAAAATACTCAAATCAAAGTACAGTATTTTTCTTACCCAACAGTATTCCGAATTTAATCAGTTCCGCTGATAAATTCCCAAATTATGGCCAACAGATATTGAAGGGTCTCTCTTCTCTATCCACGGCTCTACGCTCATAGCTCCATGCTGTGCTCAGAGCTAGAGAGAGCACTAAGGGGTCGACAATGACTTAGAGGTTGACAAGGTGCAGAATATCACCAGAGATTGGCGTTTCCCTCTCCCGTGCTTCTTCTCCGCCGCCAACACCCGCCGGCCGACCAGCTCCTCTGCCGGCGGCAGTCGAGGAGCAGGTCAGGGCTCGTGGACTGATTCCGCATAGACATTCTATGTGGATCGACGAGCTCCCCGAATCCTCCTACGGTTCGCGTCTCTCCCCCGAGTCCCTCATCTCTCTCCGTCTCGAGCTCCCCGAATCCTCCTTCGGTTCGCGTCTCTCCCCCGAGTCCCTCATCTCTCTCCGTCTCGAGCTCCAAGTCTCTTCTCCCATGGCGGCGGCCGCAACGGCGGCCCCTCGTGGCCGGCAACCGCAGGGCCGGGGGGTCGACGACGAGAACCTGGTCTTCGAGACGAGCCCCGGGGTGGAGGCCATCACGAGCTTCGACCAGACGGAGATCCGCGGGGTGGGGGATCTACGCTTATGGCTTTGAGAAACCCTCCGCCGGTCAGCAGCGGGCCGTGATTCCTATCATCCAGGGCCGCGACGTCATCGCCCAGGCACAGTCAGCATAGAATATCTATGCGGAAACAGTCAGCATAGAAGGAAAGATGTCGATCGGAACCGTCCGGACAGCCTGTCTATGCGGACATGATCCAAATAGGACATGCTATGCTTTACCTATTCGCATAGACCGTTTATGCGCACGCAGCCACACTATGCGGAAACTGTCCGCATAGAACAGTCTATGCGGAGACCTCCGTATAGGACATTCTATGCGGAACCTGTCCGCATAGATATTCTATGAGAACCGTTTATACGGAAACCTCCGTATAGGATATTCTATGCGGAATCTGTACGGATAGAATTCTATGCGGCAACAGTCCTCATAGATATTCTATGCGGCCACGACCGCATAGAACGGTTTATGCGTCCAGGTTCGGCATAGAATATATATGCCCTTTCCGCATAGACGTTCTATGCGACCGTTTCCATATAGTGTTATGTCGCATATATATGTTATGTGGACAGTTCCGGATATCATATTTTATGCGTCTTTGTCGCATATAATATTCGACGCGGGCATCACCGCATAGACTACGTATGCGGACCGATTCCGCATAATAATTGTCCAGAATTATGCAGCTGTTTCCGCATAATGACTAGCTAGAACCATGCGGACTATTTCCGCATAATAACTTTACTAGAATTATGCGGCCTATGTCCGCATAATAACTTCTAGAACTATGCGGATTGTTTCCGCATAATAACCAGCTAGATCTGTGGGGATTGTTTCCGCATATACGCTTTATGCGGACCGCCCACCTCCCTAGGTCTACTAGTCGGCGCTCGATCAAGATCAGATGGTTTACGTTTAGGATAGGCCCCAAGGTCCGCAAGATGGCTTCTCCTCGCCGCCTCCACCAACGCCGAGCCCTTCATTCGCCGCTCCACCGCTCCGCGGAGCCCCGAGGACGCCTCGATACCTCTCTCCGCCGTCGATCTCCCTCCGAAGGTAAAGCTAGGCTACCGTTCAGGATTTGGGGAGGGGGTGCACGGCAAGGACCCGAGGTCGAGGAGGAGAACACGAAGGAGAAAAGAAGAATGGAATCCTGTGTTTTCGTTAGTCCTTTATGATGTCTTTCCATTTCCCTGTGTTCAATGACCAAGCGGCAAATAGCTTGAGAAGCGAGAAAGCGAAACACCAAGAATATATCTGAACATGTTCTCAGCTGTCATGACACGGAAAAATTGCAAAACATGAATCCCTAAGGGCATGACTTCATTTAGCCAACAAAGTTAACAATATACAATTTGTTCTAATCTAATTTTTTTCTTTTTGTAAACTAAAGATGGTCCCATCATTCATCCCAAGCTACAGGTAGAACAATGAGAAAAGTCTTAAATTTTTTGAACAATGAGATTAAGAACTAACATTGGATTGGTTCACTAGAAGGTCAGAAAAGCAACCAAATTTAGTAAGAAATATGCAGAAATTAGAAGGCGAATCAAGTAGGCCTCAGGTATGATGTTGAAGAAGGTTAGCAAGGATTATTTAGTGACTTGAGAAACCTAGGAAAATGAACTCATCAGGTTAATATTTATATTGTGGAGAATTGCAGGAATTCTCTAAATTCTACACGTATATATGAATTTTCATTTCTGCGCTCTTGACTTCAGATTATTTAAGGAGCCCTAAGTACAGTACATGTGGCCTAGACCGTATAAGTGAAAGTATAAACAAGTCAAGAATGGCTCAAGATAAGAATTGAGTCAAGGAACAAGTGAGAAAAAAAGGAAATACTCAAGAAAATAAATGGATTAAATTGACCTGAATGGAGATTTCAACTCACGACCTTTGGCTCTAATACCATGTTAAACTTACCACTAGACATCAAAAGCTTAAGCTGTACACGTATAAGTTATTGGAAGTTGGAAATTGATGAGAGGTGTGAACCCAAGTAGACAGGCATATAGACATTACCGATGGCAGACACTAAGCTGCTCTAGTAGTCTTCTCCTTGTATATCCATTATCTGTCTCATTTTTCAGAAATTGGTCAATTTGAAGCTAAACCTTTTCTGTCACTTCAAAGACAGAAAAGTGTCTCTTTTCTTATTTTTCCAGTGGCAATACACCAAATTTCCAGGAAGAGGATTATGAATCTTCTCCTCTACCATCAAATCCTAAGTCATATTATGCCTAGCATATGAGAGAAGCAGATAGCAGACAATCTGATACCAGTCAATTCAAAACTATTCAATATGCATGCTTCGGTCTCTCTTGTCATCTCTTTCTTTATCCAAGTAGTCTTATGACACCAATTTTGATGGGTGGGTCTGTTTGATGCCATCAACAGATTTACAGCACCATAAATAAAGAAAGCTTTTTTGCCCACACTAAATCTTTTCAAACTCCTCATTATAAATCCTTTCATGTCTCCCTATTGTATGATCCAATTGGATCGACCCATTATGGTGTTGTAATGCCAAGACATCATAAAAGTTGGTCCACAGTTTAGTTTAGTTTTTGTTTTTTCTTCTTTTTTTTTTTCTTTTTTTTTTTTTTGAAAAAATATGGCAGGCAATGCCTCCATCAGGGTTCAAGCACTGGGACCTCTGTTCAGTGCATGCTCTGAGAAGGGTCCAACCAGCGGTTTCAAGTTGTCTTGGCCGGTGTCTAGTTGTCCCATATCTTCAAAATATTTTAGACAAGAAACTCGGGAACACGTCTCGATCAGTAGGTCTATGGTTCACACCCTCGGCCATCAAAGAAAGTCTGCTTATCTTCTCTTTTCTAACTTTGTTGGCTACATTCATACCCACCGTGTGTGAGCCGCCGGCCCGCCATTGTACAAAAAAGAAAAGAAAAGCCTGAACTAGTATTATTAGTCTACCCTCATGTTTTTTCTGTAATTAGCTTTCAACCAATTCTGGCATTTCTCAGCTAGAAAAGGTAAAAGATGGGAGCTCAGATGATATCCTTGATGCATTTATCAATATATTTAGTGGTTATTCCTCGGGAAGTTGATTATAAAAACTAGAACACCGAGTCCATCTTAGATCCAAAGTATTGATAACTCGAAACTTACGAACATGTGACATTCTCATCATGATTAATTCACTTGTTAGATCTATAATCTGAGAATCATAAGAGCATTACACATTGTACAGATCTTATTTCGACTATTACCATAATACAAAAACTTGCGAGTCATATGGCAGCCATTTGAAGGTGCACTCAAACTATTTTCTTCAATCACAAGGAGCTTGCGATAAGTTTTGTTATCCAAGACAAGAGATTCTTCATCTTTTAAAGCCTTTAGAAGCAAGATGGGAGTCATAAAATCCGAATAGTCTTAACCCAGATGGTTGGCACCATCTCTCTCCCTCTCTAGTGGACTGGAATAGGATCCTAATTCTCGGGCCCACTACACACCACATTTCTCAGAAAGCTAGAATGAGGAAAAAGAGTTACATTCATGGCCTACTAAGCAAATGAAACAACGGAAATAAGGGACAAAGCCACATGAGGTGGCCCTTCACATAGTTCTCGTCAACAACAAGATCTATACAGCCATGCATCAATGTCTTGCTAGTTATTGCATCAAAAACAAAAAAAAATGCAAGTTGAAAATGCGACCGACAAGTTACTTGTGAAGAGTGAAAAATTTTTAGGGCAAGAAGGAATTGTTAGCTTTTGTCACTACCAGGGGGAATCTTATCATCTTCTGACCTCTCCGCATTATTGTGGTTCTTTTTTGTGCTGTCCTGCCCATTTCATGAACCTGACCAAAGCCTGAACGTGCAACCCTTAGTTGTTTTCTTGTTGAACCGGCACACGATTTGCTTGCTATAAAACGACGTTGACCGTCAAAATTTAGGATGGCAGTCAAAAGGACCAGGCGTTGAAGTTACCCTTATACTCTTGAGTACGTTGACCGTCAACCGACGAGCTCTTCTCTATTTGTATGGGGTTGGCTATGTGAACTAAGAGATGGTAACCAACAAGTTTAAGATTGTAATATTTTATACTGGCACTTTACTGGATATTAAGTCTCTAGATTAATGTCATCAGAATTCAAAACAAAGGTACGACAAGATTACCATGAACACCTGAAAAGCTGATTCATCGGCAGTAAGTTTTACTTTAATGGTCACGCTGTCAAGTTTATGCAATCAGTAAATCTGGTGGACAAAATAGGTGACAAAAACTACTGATGTCACCAATGATTAGTTTACATAATTTAACGAAGCTATTCGATGACATGATATAGTGAATCATTTCAACTTAGTTTATCTATAATTTAACCACCACCTTGGTTCTTGATGTATATATCCTTTTATTGCTCTCATATAATTCATGATGTCGGGTGAAGAACACACCGAGAGACATGATGCATGCATGATGTGCTTTTTTTGGTGGCACGCTTGCGTCGTAGCATTATTCTTTCAAAATTCAAACACTTGTACTCGAGTGCAACAAACATAGAACGCCAAAGCCCATAGTGATTGATTGCAGCTTTCATCTGTAGCTGGGAGACGTTGCCTTTCTTTCTCATCTTGTAAACCGATTCTACCATCCCCAGTCGAGCCACAAGAGAATGTAAAGTTATAGCCATATAAAATGAAAAAAAAATGCCTCAGTACCCATCTCTGTCCCCACTATCTACCAATGAAAACAGTGGGATCCTACAAGATTCTAGTGGCTTAGCAGCCAGAGGAAAAGAAATAAGCAAAAATGATTACCGTAGTAGCTGGGAGCGAAATAGAAGCAGCCTAAACCGTGAAAGCAAAGTTATGCGCGTGAGGCAATACAAGCATGATGGAATGCTGCATGCGAAGGTCTAGTAGCTGAAAGCATCGCTAGGTTACGCTCTGACGTGAATAGCATGAGGCACGTGGAATCCTGTGTGTATCTATGCAAAGACCATATTGTAGGGCTAAATACTTCTCTCGATGATGGATAGATAGCTAATTAAATCTTGTGGTGCCATTGGAAGATGCAAAGTAGTACGGATCCAAAGCTGGAGTCAGATCGAGAAGAATGGTCCAGAGGCTGAAGGCAACTTGCGCCTGATAAAGCCATAAATGACTGAAGGAGCCGCGCCCACAGTGCCACTCGCCTAACAAGCCCTCCAGGCCCACCCGTTCCCTTGGCTGATGGTTTATGGCTTTATATTAGTACGGTGCCGCTTTCTTGAGAGAGCGGCATAGTTTGGAGGGTACTCTGAATGGTTTGACAAACAAATGGTTTAGTTTGCCTTGGTGAGGAAGAACTACTTAGGTGGCTGAGAAAAGAGAAGTGCTTGCTTCCATCACCATGGAGGTACTGCTTACAAGGTTGAGGTCATGGTAGTATTTCCTCTCCAATCTTAGCTTGTGAGCTAGTCAACTTATTGTCTTATTGTCGCAATTATTTGACAAGTGAGGGAACTTTGGCCTTAATGCAGGCCAATTTCAGAGAAAAAACTATATACTTAGATTACAATGTATGTCGGACTACAAGCGGATTCTATTGGCCTGGTTTCGACCCAGAATTAATCCACTTCAATCAAAATTGAAGTTACTTTTATTAGGATTCAGAACAAAAAATATGACTCACTTTCAAATATGGATTCGGTCTGGTCATTGAGTTTCCAGTTTAAATCCGAGTTGATCCAAAACCAGTATGCTACATATTTCCTATTTCTCTTTGAATGTAAGAAATCAATTATTCTGTAATAAAATCAATGTAGTTAGCCATTATTTTTTTATTATATTTGTTTGTAGTTATCAATCAACTTTTATATATAATAGATCGTTGATAATGTGTATATGTTGCTTGCTATTATTTCATTGCATGATATGTTTGTGATATAATTAGACAATCAATTTACACATATTTACTATGGTGTGTCTTTGAATTATTTTTACTTGATAGAATTAATGCACCTATATATTGGATCAAACCCAAGTGTAGTTGGATAAAGTTTGGGTTCAGATGCCTTGCACTTCTGCCGACAGGGTTTGATTCGGAAGGGCATTGGCTCTCGCTTCGATCCATATATATAAAATCCTGGTTCCATGACCAGTGGCTCGGTTTGCCTGGGGGCTAGACTGTGGTCCAAGTAGGGATGGAATAAGCTTTAAGATAGATGAATGGGGAATAGCCCCTCCTAGCCTCCACAAGAGAGAGAGAGAGAGAGAGAGAGAGAGAGAGAGAAAGGCAGGAAGACCCATCCATACTTAATTACTTAGTCAACATACTTGAGGATGCACCACTCATGATCAGCTGAACCCATAGGCCTCTAGTTGATAAGCAAATAGGTGTGACCATTGGAACAGCCCCAAGTATCACAAGTTTGAGTTCAATTTTTGTAAGTCGATTCAAATACAGACCGGATTTACTGTGCCCATGCCTGAAGTAAAGAGTACAATTTTACTTGCAATAACGTGAATCACGAGGAGCATGCAATAATTTTGCTTTCCAAAGAGAAAGAGGGTAATACATGCATGGTCTAAGCCAGAAAAAAAAAAAAAAGCAACAAAAAAAGGGACAAGATCACATGAAGGTGGCCCTTCAATATATAGCTCTCCTTCTGGACATCGATATCTCGTAACACTGCGACCGACATGCCACTTGCATGAAGGGACTACGTACCTAGATAATATCACTATCAATCTGAATCTTATCATGTCTCACCTCATGAGTAGTTCTGTGCTCCATCTACCGAACTAAAGGGGACCAAAGCCCAAATTAAACGTGCATGCAACCCCTAGGGCTGTTTTCTTCTCCAACCAGCACATGGTTTTCTCCCTGTCAAACCCATAAGGGATAAGTTCCAGTAAGGGATAAGCACTAGTTGCCACATGAACTGCCTTCCTTTGCCTCTGTATATAACTCACCACCTTCCTTGCCTTGCAGTCTAACACAATCAAATCCTCTAAAATCTATTATCCTACTTCCCAGAGGCCAGGTTCCCACTAAGCCCTATAACCAGCTATGCTCAACACCAAGAAACTTGTGCGCATGGTGCGAAGGTGGCAGAGGCTGGCTGCCTCGGGAAGGAGAAGGATCACGCCGGCGGGAGCTGATGGTGCTGCTGCATCGGAGACGAGCAATTCATCGGTTGCGAGTAGAGGCCATGTCTTCGTGTACACCGCCGACGGGAAGCGCTTCATGGTCCCCCTCACGTATCTAAACAGCAGCATCTTTCGAGAGCTCTTCAGAATGTCGGAAGAAGAGTTTGGATTGCCAAGCAATGGACCGATCACATTGCCTTGTGACGCTGCCAGCATGGAGTATATCATCTCCTTGCTTCAGAGCCGGGTTTCTACAGATGTGGAGAGGGCTGTGGTTGCTTCCATCGCTAAGAGCCGGTGCACAACATCCTCTCTGCTTCCACAAGGAGACAACCAGCAGCAGCTGATCCTCTATGGCTTCTAGCGTCGTTCTGAAAGTCCCTTTTCCAAGCATAATTGTAAATATAATTTTCATTCAATGAAAAATAATTTAACTTTCTAAAGCAGAGCTCTAGAAAATATGCTAGACCTAAAAATTTATTACAACTACAATATCTGTGAACCAAAACGATCTCATTTTATAATAGATAACAAAACTGTTTCAATTATAAAATATTAATCTTGCAGCCAGTATCAGTGATGTTCTATCTAACCATCTCTTCCATCTGTGATAAAATCTTTGAGTTCGAATCGAACTCGGATTGGTTTTGGAGAGTTGCCGTTTCCGCCAAAATCAGGGAAGAAGGAGACTCCCAGCCCACGAGCCCAAAAATATAAGTAAATTGGCATATAGGCATGTAACCATAAGGCTTTCCTGTTCGTAATTCAGGTCCTATGGGTGCCATACGGCTTTCTGAAGGCATATGCAAAGAATAGTTATGCTCGTCGTCACTTCTTATTCCATATTTTATTATTCTCCATCCAAAGACAGCCTAGCACGAGTTACATACATGAGGCATATGCATCAAATACAACAACGAAGAACTAAACACTTTCGTGCATAAGTCACGGAAATTCTGTAAATAAAGCATAAATATAACTTAGCTAGTGAACAGTTGGTGAATGGCCCACTTAGGAAGAACTCCAAACAGCAACTTTTTTCAGAATTTTAGGACTTGCCTTGCTATTGCATACTGGTGCTAAATATTTTAAAGCTGAGACGAACATTTTGACTATTTGCAGCATGGGCTCACATAACTTTCCCCTAAGTTGCCCTTAAATTCTCTTGATGCTACCATTAAGTTTTCCTTCCATGATACTTCTACTTTGTAAATGCCAGCCAACGCATGGTTTTTGATGCACATTTTGATTTGCATGCGACATGGTATGACTGGAAGTGATTTCCAAGTTTTGCACATGAATAAATGTACGGATAAAACTGAACATGGGCTTTAGTCATGCTGGTAGCAATGTGATCGATCCTCTTTCCATTTTCTACAATATACTAGGCAAACCTTCACTCTACTAGCAGGCAACTACAACATCATAGAATCCTTTTTACCAATACTGAGTTTTTTCACTTTCAATCTGCAACTCAAAGTCCTTGTCCCTTGTGAACCAACATGTATCTGTCACACTACGTTAAACAAGAAACAAGAAGGTAAACCAAATGGTTGGTCTGCTTACGGGGGATGAAACAAATGTCTTGTATTCATCTCTATCCTCTAAAACAATTAACAGGGTTAAGTCACTTGAGATTGGATACTGCTATGATCTTAATAAATTTTGATGGAACTTTGTCCATTTTTTTGCTTTGAAAAATCTGTAATTAATTGAGAACATCGAAATGGAACCACTGCGATATGCAGGCAAGTGGTGGGGTAACGAGCAGACGGTGCCTATGAGCTCCTGGAAATCGGAGTTTATCACGGGGCCAAACGCCAAAGGCTGCAGGTCTGCACACCACTTGCTTGCCAGCCCATGAGCTAGCGGTGCCGACATCGTACTCTCTCTCTCTCTTACTTAAGGAGGGGTTACTCCCCGCCCACTACCCTATACTGATCCCACCTTACCCATGCCAACTACTCAATCATTAGGACTGAAGCAATTATACAATCCAAAGAAAAGATATTCCATACTTCGATTTCGGAGGCTAGGCTAAGCTAAGAGCGATATAGGCCGGCTAGAGATGATCAAAAACTAGGCCGGGCGGCGCTCGGACCAGGCTTTACAGCAGAAATTAGACCCGATGGCTATGCCCAGGCCCGGCCCGGCCCGACTGTCGGGCTTAAATTTTTGTCCAAGTCCGACCCGACTTTATAAATCCAACCCGACATGCCCAATTTTTTTTCTTTATGTGGAATCTGAAAATGAGTCAGAATAGCCCAACAGCTTAATGGGCTCTCTAAGGAATTATGTATGATTCTTAGCTTAATGGGTGCCATATATAAAACACGGGCCGGACCGAGCCGGGCCATTTTTAAAAGTTCCTAGACCTAGCCCGATTTTTTGGTCGGGCCGCTTTTCCTGCCCAGGCTCGACCCATGGGCCTTTTTTTTTAATGCCCAAGCTCGAAAAATTCTGGACCGAGCTGGGCGGGCTGGGTGGGTCAAAAAGCCCGTGATCAGCTCTAGGCCAGATTGAGCCATGCTCAACGCATGTTGCGCGTTAGAGCAGTACTACTTGAGCGTTATTCGACCACAATTATCGGCTAGACCTAGAAAATCACCGGCGATATGAGTGAGTGACACTCCGTGCTTCGAGACATCCGAGCCATGATTAGTGGCAATGTAATTTTTCAAGCCAAGCACGTCCACAGAAAGGCCAACGGAACTGTAGACTGGATAGCCTCGTACGTGGCCAACCACTTCGGAGGTGTCCTATGGGTCGGAAAGAGTGAGTTGCCTAGAGCCTTCTGGAATTTGTTGTTTTTTTGACTTTTTTGGATGTGTCTGTACTAAAACTGTATGAGTCACCTGTTTCAGCACAAAGGAAAAAAAAAAGTTTCTGTGGTTCCTCTTAAGTATCTTCAAGTTGACACAATTAATCACTTCAATTGTACAGGCAATATCATCATTATGTATGCAGAACATATGGTTACATCATCCTTAATTTTTTAAGTCAGTATCTCAATCACCCATAGCTGTAGGAAATCCTAAAACCAAGTCCCTGCTGCATATAAGCTTCTATAAGCTATAAATTTATCCTTATGCTTCAAATTCAGTTACAAGTATCATTAGGAACGGCAAACGAGCAAGCTATTCGTGAAATCTCGAAATCTAGCTCAAACTCAGCTCGTCTTTAAAAAACGAGCTGAACTGGAGCTACACTTATATTACTTGAGTCGGCTCAGATTAGCTCAAAATACTAATATATAAATAGTTTAAATATAATATATATTATTTTAACTATTATTAATATGGATAAAAGTAATATAATTATTTTATGGTAATTTATTATGACCTAATATAGATAATATAGAATAGAATGTATTATTACTATAAGTTTAGCATATAATGAATATTATTACTCCAAATTATATAAATGATAGTCTAAAACTCAATACAAACAAGCCGAGCTCAATACAAACATGCTGTTCGTGAGCAGCTCGAACTTGGATCAAAATTAAATGCTTGAGCTGAGCTCAATACAAACAAGCCGAGCTACAGTTAAGCCCAGCATGTCTGTCTCGTTCAAACCTCCCATGAACAGACCACCAAGCTATCATGAATAATTGCCACATACGATTTCCGTAGCCTCCTTTTTTCGCCAGGTAAGAAGCATTTTCTCTAGCATTCTTGTATAAGGTTGATCATTTAACGAGGTCCATAAGGTTGGTTTGGCTCCTGCAACGAAAAATTTGAGTGGAGAAGGTATAATAGGACAGAACTAGCTGATTTGCCTCGTTACTCTATCCAACTGGAGGCTAAATGCTATTAAAGTTGATTCAATTTAGCAATGCCAGAAGGTTTTCCTGTGCTGCGAGCTTTGCTTATCCATTGCTAAAACATTTGTTGATGATTATCACATTTGTTTATAAAAAAAATGCAAAAAAGAAAAATCAGAAAACGAAAAGGTAGATAAGCAATGCTCTGGCGCAGAACTTGGTTAACTAGATCAGAGGCTTTCCAATGTTTCTACAAGCAAAATTATCTCGACAACAATGTAACAGACAAATTATCAATGAAGTAGAATTCTACTTTGCTTAAGTAAATGAACCGAGATACAACATATCATGGTTCATGCTGCTCTAACGGATCCAATGATGCCAAAGGCAAGAAGATAAATGCACTAGTCATCCAGAGGTGGGAAGGACTTGATGGATGATCTGAGGTTTCGAATGATCCTACAAGTATCATTCCACCAGTATGGGGATATTAACCAAAAGAGCAGCAATGCGTGCAGAGAGAAATGTAATGGACAAATTATCAATAAACTATCATTTGACTTTGCTTAAATATATCATCCAAGAAAGAGCAAATAATGGCTGATGATGTTCTAATGGATCCAATGGTACCAAAGGCAAGAAGATAGATGTATGCATCATCCTACTTTAAGAAGCAAGGTGAAGCCACCAGAGTGAATTATAAGAGAGGCGCATCTCTGCAAATGTCTGTTTTTTGGACATGCAAAATATACCAAGCTGAATAACTCATTAACAGAGCATAGTTTGACTTAACAGTTTATACATTTGCTGGAAAGAATTAAAGATAATTGGCTTCCACCATTGAACTAAACTAATCATCAATTTCTAACTCATCATACAGTATATGAAAAAGGTTTAACAATGAAAGCAAAGACTGCTTACTTAAGGTAGGGCCAAATACATGAAATCTTGCAACGATACAGACCTTGAATGCAGCCTTGCAAGTTACAAGCAAGCACTTGCGCTGAAAATTGCAAAGGGGCTTTGTTATACTTCCCTTGCAATATATGTTTAGCATTATCTTCTTCCGAGTGTTCTTTGAAAGAAAACATACACCAAGATGGAATTACATACCAGTCAAAATTTTCAGTCACAACACCAGGAAATGATCTTTTGCACAGACGTAAGATAGCCTTTCAAAAGGTTGGTTGCCTATAGTTTTACATTGACAATGGCAGCAGCATTCTTCGCTTACTTTTCCTGTTTTGTCTTACTTGCTTTGTTATTTTCATGCAAACAAGAATAAGAGTTGTAATGCATATCAAGGAAAAAGCAAGCCTCATATACCGGAAATACAGAGCAACTCCAGAGAAAACAAGAAAAGCAAACATCAACAGCTCCCATATCACAAATATCACATCCACCCTGCACTCAAAAGATAGGAACATCCATGGAATCAGAACTCTGGTATGACTGAAAGGATTGGTAAAATTCTATAAATTGCTGCAGAACTTTACTGCATTTTATTTCTCTGATTAACTTATATTATACAAGTCTATCAGAATAGTACATTTTCTAAGCATTTGGCTATACAAAGAAAAAAGACTAATCAGTAATTTATTTTAATTTAATCAGTTTTCTCAGAAAAAAGGAAAGCAATATAAAAAATCAGTCAGCAAAATATTCAAGGACTGGTTGACATGACGGAGAAGAGTGATATTGACAAAAATGCAGCATTGATGATGGTACATAACAAGAAGGGGTGACACAACAAGTAATAAGTCAGAGAAGGCTGCAAACCTTTAGATATAATTGGCAATTTTGACATGGTAAAAAAAATTTCGCAAATCATGTTAAAACTCTTTACCTTAAATTTAAAAGGAAGTTTTACCAAGATTGGAAAAAAAATAGAATTGCAACCAAATAACAGAATGCCACCACAAGGTCATTGAATTCATCATAAGTCTCCACTAGATGGACTGGAGCTCCTATATGGGCAACCATCAAAAGTTCAAGTGCAGATTCTCTATATTAATTAACAATCCAAAATCCCACATATTTAGGGAGCATTAGAGCAAAAGCTTGTGATAGTGTCTATCCATCAAATTAATAACTACTGCCCTTTTAAACATATCCATGAGTATTTTTGAGATAGTGATGTACTAGGCGGACATGGATTCTAATAAAGAATCCCTTTATGCTGTCCTTAGAGCTTGAAATTATCTAAAAAATGCATTGTAGAATCCATGCACCACAATAACAACAATAGATCATATTCTGGTCACCTTTAATGCTAGCAACCTAGGTTACATCTTTGGCCCTAATGTTGTTCATGGTGGTAATTTTAGGAATCAAGGATTGTCGTCTCGGTATCGGACCCCGTACCGGTGTCACACTAGCATAGTGTCAGTATGGTACAGTATGAGAATTTTTTTGGCGTACCGAGTGTCGGTATGCCATCCGTACCGGATACCCCAGTTCAGGCTCGGTACGCCACCCGTACCGGGTACCCCAGTTCAGGCCGGTACAACATACATTGTTAGGAATAGTCAATTGATATGATCCTTTTGGCATTCTTCAGCAGCCTAAAGTGCTTCTCCATGTTGCGTGCCATGTTTGTGTTGTCCTTACCCCTCTCCCTATTGATCCATAGCATGTTCATGTCTTCCACCATCACCTTCACCACCCCCTTTATCAACTTAAGGAGCTTTGTGATGAAGAGATGGATGGTGTAGGTCCCATCCCAATCCAAATAGGTTTTGAGCAAGGGGCGTAGTGTCATAACCTACCACCCTCCTCCAAGATAATAACATACATCTAGTTCCACATAGCATTAAAGTCATGCAAGTCTCCCACGCCCTCCATCCCATGGAACAAAGGAAGGCATCATTGTAATTGTCCCACACCTAGACATAGGAAAATCTAGCTCGGCTTGGTTTTAGGCAGGCCTAGTAAGAGAATTTGGGCCACAAAAATTGGGCTAAGCCTAGAGTTTCAAGCTTAACCAGGATCTAGGCTAAGATTAGGTTTGATAAATTTCTATCCCGGCACAACGTATATGGCTCTTATGTTAAAATTATATGTTAAGATATATTATATGATATGATGTAATTGTGATGGAATACATTATAAAATAAGTTTAAAATTTAAGTCTATAGTACATCTTTTTTTTTAAATCTAAACCCAGAATAAAAGGTAAAGAGGATTTGGCCCCATCTCCACCCATCCTCTTTTGTTGTGACCAACGAGTTTCCTTTCTTACATTTTGTTCAAGAGCCCTTTGACCACCCGCTCTGACACTTGTACTCTCTTTTCTTGCACACTAATGCTCGATCAAGGTCCAACCTATGATGGAACCACCTTCCCATGCTCTCTATCTCTCGTGCAAATCTTGATTCTCTCCTAACCGAAGCCTAATCTATGCCAAGACCCTCAATCCTTTTTCCAGTTCTCTTTGTCTTGCTTCAAGCTCAACTCTTTCCATGGATAAGTCCAAACATGCTCCCTCTAGTATTCATCTCAAACTTCTCCCTAGCCTAAGCCCATCCCATGTTGGAACCCTACTCCATATCCTCCTTCGATAGCCTTCTAAGACCAGAATAGATAATTAGGCTATTGAGCCAGGTTTGCATATTTTGTAATTGGGCCAAGCTTGAGTTTGGGATTTCAAGCTTAAAATTGGGCTAGGCCAAACTTAGGCCAACTGTTCCTAGCTTGATGCTAAACACTGACTTGGACCAAATCAACAAATACCTAGGTCTATTATGCCAACTGATGATGGTAGATGCAAAATAAGTGGCAAAGGGTCTGTCCGGTGTCAGGCAGACACCCCAAAAAGTAGCAGCATCAACAGTAGCAGATGAGCTCCCCATCCCCAAATAAATAAGTATTGACCACCTCCTAACTGATCAGCCCAAAAAAAAATGTTATGGGTGGCAGCCAACCAGAAGCAGCCACCATTATGCTATTTAACCTTACCTAGGACAAGAGTACAAGTAGGCATTGGTAGCAACTTAAGCAAATTAGACTTTCCTTCAGAGAAAACCAACAAATAGCAAATTTTCTAAGAAATACATTTATATTCCTCATGGAGAAATTATGGAACCCTAGCATAATACATGTTAAAGCATAAGTGTACAAAATGGCACCCAGTATGAGGCCGTGCATAAAATCATGCCCAAAGGCAGGGTCCACTAACCTCGTACTGCAAAGACAATACATAGATCATGATCTATTGTTTGTGCAAATCAACTGTTGACCAACACCCTTTGCATGACTAGAAATATAACATCTCTATCAAATTGCATGATCAAAACTTCTCTCTGTCAGCTGTGGCAAATAAATAGGATTTTATTATTTTTAAATGAATACTAGGCATACCTTTTTCGCCCCAAAGTGTCAAATTTTTCATAGATGCCTTTAAACATAATAGTTAAGTCCGTGATGACATCAGTCATCGCACAATGACAAGAGGCATCATGCTTCAATCCACTCCTTACAGGGGTAAACAGATAATTTTTTTAAAAAATTCCTCAGTTTTGATAGCAACCAATGCAGTTCAATATATACTGAAATAATGTAAGAAGTGGTAGGCAAGTAAAAGATATGGAAAAGGGAGTATAACAATAAAAAAGGATGACAAGACGCAAAGGGATTGCATTCCACCCTTTAAGCATAAAACCTTACTAGCTCACACGATCTCAAGTTCTCAACTATAACAATTAGAACCGAGCACAATTACATTAAAACAATTCTAAAAACTAGTATCATGTCACTATGTACTGGCCGTCCTATAAAATGCTATGGCTCTGTTGGAATTTTTTCCCCCTTTTCTTTCAAAGAGTAAAGCTCGACGCGTTTTATAGCCAGAAGGAGAATCGGTGCCTTAAACAACTCCTAGATCATTCCTGATCCATTGTTTGACGGATCCTCAGCAACACAAAACTCAAATCAAAGCAGCAAGAAAAGCTACAGGTCTACAAATCGACAGGATGCAATTTAATTTTCCTTCGTAAAATGGATCTAAACAACGATAGCACTTGAGAAATCAACATCATTTTATTTGATACAATCCAAACCCATCTCCTAAAATAAAGCGGCAGTGAGGGTAGCAAGCGGGATTACCTTGAAGAGGCATTGGACGAGGAGGAGGAGGAGGAGGAGGAGGAGGAGGAGAGGAAGGAGACGGTGGCCCACTCATACTTGGAACGAATCTGGTACTCCCGCAGCTGATCCGCGAGATTCGAGCGCGTTATCATCTTCCCGATCTGGAAGCACCCTCGACTTCTGGATGGAGGGTATCTTATTCTTCGTGGGCGAGAAGAAGCATCAAACAAATGGAAGAAAGACACCACCAATATTTCTCGCTTGCTTTAACGATAGATCTCGATTTCCCTTCTCTTTTCGTTCTTCCTCTTCGTGGCCGGCCAAAGGAGGACTCGGGTCGAACGGTAAGCAGTGATGGGAGAATTTCCCTCCGCTTAAAGCCGGGGAGAGACGGAGGAAGACGACTCAATCGGGCTTCCCTAAGCCTTGCCGACCGCACTGTTGACCGATTCCGTCTAGGCCCAGGCCCACTATATACCATACTGTATTGATACTTAATACAGAAATTATACAGAATACCGATACACCAAACTAACTCTCTATCAAATATACCAGGGCACCGGAACAGATTCGGTACTGAAATTGCAAACCTTACTTATAATTATTTATCATATAATCTTGAGTAATTTTTTTCAACAAAATAATTCATCAATTTTATAATAAATTTTCAAAGAAGTTAGTTGAACTGATGTTTTCGATCGTCATCATTGTTTTTGATGTAAAACAATTTTATAATTATTTTGGTAATAATTCAAAAGGAGGAATGCTCATATTTTCTTCAAATTATAGCTTCTAGTTAATTTAAATTTGATGGTTTTTTGCCTACATCCAATAATAGTAGGAGATCAGTATAATAAATGTTAAATGCTGTGCATCTGTTGGCATGTATGGTTTTTGTATCAATATGATGCTTATTGCTGTATTTATGCATGTATATATATAACTATTGGATGTGTACATATTGAGGTACAAATGAGAATCATGCAATTTCCAGAACCAGTAATCTGAACTTGGTGATTCTTTTGTCAGGTTATTGGATCATTACCTATCATTTAAACACATAAGCAGCGATTGAATTGTGTATCAATATGAGCAGCGTAGTTACACAGAGAATAAGATCCTAACTTTAGATAAGCTAATGCCCTAAGATCAAAAATGTTCATGATCTCCCGAACGTTTCATAGATTTCGCACCAAAGGGACGACATACATGTAATGGTATTATCGTAGGTACAAAATTTTAAATATCCGGTATATTTACCAATTGTTGTCAAAGATGAATGCAACCACTTGCCACCTATGATTATAGACAGTAATATGGCTGCTTTAGATAAGCCGGCCCTAGACCACCTTGAGGTTCAGGCTATGAAAACCATGCTTTTCCAAGGCAAAATATTCTACGCTGAATTTGACAAATGAAAGAAGCAATTATATGCTGCCAAGCGTCAATCAGCACCATGGTGTTAGCAAACAACTGGTTTCAAATAATGTTGTCAGCAAAGCATTGTGAAACAAGTGGTATAATCATTGAAAGCATCATATAGGATAAAATTACCGCACAAATACATATTAGTTATCACAAAATATGAAACAAGAGGCATGGTCGTTAAGATTATAATGACCAAAAGAGCATCACCTTCTGATAGTTCCAGATTCTACTTATTTTTGATGGTTTTGCCGTGGGGTTTGTGGGCAGCAGCATATCTGTCTACTCCCATTTTCATTTACATGCAGTGATCATGTGGAAGCAATTTACACGCCGGACACGTCCAATGGTTACACTCTCAGGTGCGGGTTCAAAGCAATGTCAACTGTTAGATGGTGGAGTTTAGATCTTTTAGATGGTGGGGGTTTTTTTTTTGGTTAAACCAGACGGGTATGCCTACTCTCTTTGCTGGCTTTTTTTTTTTTTTTTTCTGACTTTATTTACTGTATTTATACGTATATAGTGGGAAAGCCAGTGTAAAAATAATTTTTTTTATATGAATACTCTTCTAAATATTGAATTTTGCATGGATATTCTTCCAAAATTGATATTTGCATGTGTATTCTCGTGAAATACTTGTTTTGCTATTTTATTTATTTTAATTTTTATTTTTGCATATGTACCTGCGTCATTTAATACCGTTAAAAAAATAATAGTTTCAAATTAAAATAATTAAAATATTTTTAATAAGTAGATGTGTAAAAAGAAATATTCATAAATTCGATGCAAGATAAAACAATAATTTTAATATTTTATTTTATTTTTAATTAAAATAAATATGATTTTTATAAACGGTGACGAAAAAAACAGTTAAGGTAAAAAAATAATTATAAATTTTATGGAAGTATCCGCATAAATTTAAATTTTTAAGAGGATTTTCGTTAAAAAAAATCCAAAAAAAAAACAGTTACTCGGACTCGAGCGCAAGATAAATCAAACCTAATGAATGTCGAGGTCCGCCGCTCCTCGCCCCATCTCCTCTCGCTGCTGCCCCCTTCGCCATCCCCATTGCCCTCCCGCCGGAGCCCCAGCCCTCCTCCCGCCGCCTCGCCAAGGCCTTTAAAACGGCCGAGCGCTACTTCCGCTCCGGCGAACGCCTTGGAAAACAAGTTTGCTCTCAATCCAAGCCGCATCCACCGCTGCGATCGCCGGAGGCGTCCCTATCCCCCTCTCTCCGTCGGCTGCCGCCACTACCTCCGCCGTCGAATATCAATCCTCCACCTCACTCGTGCTCTTCCCACAGTCCTGGTGAGATTTATCTATACACCTCAAAGGAAACGCTTGTTGTCTTTTTTCTCAAGGAAAATGGAAGTAACTCGAGACAACTCCACCCTTCTAATGACCGTATTTCGAGTTACTATCTCCGGTCTTGATTGATAGTGTTTTATTTTATTTTTTATGATGTAATTTCAAGTGTTTATTCTCTCCTAGACATTTGCAAATGGTTAAGAGTTAAAAGGAGTGGTTTTGAGAAGTTTTTCTGGTTTGTAGATAAAGGAAGAGGGTAGGTGATCAGAAAAAGAGGGAGCTGGAGAAGGGGGAAACGATGAACAAGGACAAGATTTTTAAGCTGGCGAAGGGCTTCAGGGGGAGGGCAAAGAACTGCATAAGGATAGCAAGGGAGAGGGTGGAGAAGGCCTTGCAGTATTCCTACAGGGACCGCCGCAACAAGAAGAGGGACATGCGCTCCCTCTGGATCGAGCGCATCAACGCTGGCACACGCCTGCATGGGGTAATGCTGAATTATCATTTGCTTTGCGAGAAGAAATGAAGTAAAATAATTATAAGATGGCCATTTTATTCCTTGAATTATATAGTTCTTATTGTTATTGCTGCCAGAAGTTTATACATTTTCATCGAACGTTTTGATGTTTACCTTGTTCCGGGTATTTTCTTACCTGGTGCTCCATAAAGGGGGCATTATGATAGAGATTGCATACAGAAATATGAACAGAATAGCCTGAGATAATCATTAAATAAAAAAGAGAGCAAGAGAGAGAATGGTTCAGAATTTTGTATCAAATAGAAAAAAAATTTATTAAAGAGTGGAGAATTAGCATGATAAAGATGGCCAAATAGTTTATTTGGTCAAAATTAGGGAAATAAGAAACTTGGATCATATAATGTTCTTCTTCTTCTGCCAAGTAGGATATTGTATAATATTTGAAGGGGCTTTATCTGTGAGATGAGAATCATGAGATGCTCATTGTTCCTCTTTCAAGATAACAACGAAGAAAAGTCTCTTAGTCAAAAAAACAATGAAGCAAAGTCAATCGCAACTATTTAATGGAATTTCTATGCATACATAACATAAGGAGGGAGAGGAGAAACAGAGAAAGGAAGAATATAAAAAGTGTGGTCTACTTTAAGAGAGCCTTCGTTGCTTTTAAATATTCACACGTTGCCCACTTGCTCAAAGTGAGATTCAAGTTCAACTCTCTCCAATAAGGGAGGATTATATCTTAACATGGAGCAACAGACCAGGGACATGATTTAGAGGTAATTTGTTTATTTGCATTTAAATAGTTGAGTCGAAAATGCAGGAAACACCTAAATGGTCATTGTTATTGTAAAATGTGACATAGATGTTTTTTTTTATTTTGTTTTTGCTAAATGTGTTAATCGATGCAGCAAGGACATGGGCAATGGGTGTTAATAGGAATTACCAATCAATATTTTCGGAGACAAGAATTGTTTTGGTCATATATGTAAGCAAGTTCAGTAGAAGTACAACTGAAAGTGCCGTTCATCCAATATTGATGGCTAAGGGTCATCCTAGAATTCTAATTCATGACTTTTGGTGAGCTTCTTTATTGAAGTATTAGGAGATATGAAGCATCTAATCTAGTCAGAATGGGTTTGAATGTGCTCTCTCCAGTCAAAAATTGATGTGCTTTTGCAGTGTTGTATAATCTTCAATAAGATGCATATAAGATTCTTCTAAATTGAGTAAGAAGATTGAAAAATAGCTATAGTACATGGGGCTACATTTGTCATTGTCTCCACATAAACCACTTTTTAGGATAGAGTAGACAATGATTTGAAGAAAATCTAGACTGATAACATAAACATCACATTATTATAAATGTTTGGTGGAGACATGAAATAATATTAGAAGTAGCTTTCTAGACATGAGTATATTCAAGGAAGTTTAACTATCATACTGGAGAGAGGTTAATTATGGATATCTTATTGAGATATGAGCATGTGCAACAAGGACCAAAAAAGGTCTTCGTAGGGACAAGGTCTAGGACATGCTCATAAGATTGAGACAGAAGAGTGCTGGATCTCATAAACATGTCATACAGAGGTTATGACCCATAATTAAAATGAATTGAAATTAGTGCTTCATTGGTGTCTATCCATTAAATTCCTCAGTTATGATTTTCTTATACTGTTGACTGTGTAAATCCTGCAGCATGGTCATTTCTAATGGCAGTTTAGACTGTATTATCAGATGCTTAAATTCCTCAATCAAAGCACCTTTGCTGTGGTGGATTCTTCATTATGCTGCCTTTTTTATTGCATCAGTAGTATATCATGAATCCTGCCATTCTGATCTATAAATGATTCATTGTGCCTTTGGCTTCCGTACAGAATAGCATGCTAAATTTCAACTTTTCTTTTTCTTTTGGTGAAAGTAAATATAAGCGACTGAGTAATGTAAGTTGCTGTCTTATTCAGTTGTCTCTGAAGAAATTGTTGCCTGCAAAAATTCATAATGAAACTTCAGTTGATTTAGTATCATGATTTATGAGGCTGGCTGCTTGGCTTCTTCAGGTCAGGGCTAAGCTGCTAAACTAATATTTGAAGCTGCCTTGTCTTTCACGCATCAAGCTAATTGTGTAGTGCTTAGATCGGTATTTTTATCAAGGAGCTGACTGCATCAATGTCATGGAATTATAGTTATCTTGTGGGTACACAGAAACTAATTTACTGATTATGATTGATGCTGCAAACTCATAAAGAGCTGCAATCAGAATGCTGTTACATAGTCCACAAAATATCATTGGTGATGCAGCATGAGACATTTAGATACACATCAAGTAGTGTGAGGAAACATGAGAATGAAAACTTAGCCTAGGGAAGATCTAATTATACTAAATATTATGAGTAGCTACTACAGGAATCTGATAATTGCAGACTTCATAATTCATCCCTTGCTAGTAGTCTAGCTGTACATTTTAAGCTTCTAAATTACTCTATATTAGTCTTAAATATTTTAATAAAATTATTGACATCCTCCTTCTCAAATAATTGAAAAAATGGAAACAATAAGGAAAGAATTATTTCCTGAACAACTCATTTATCAAATTTGGCATATTCTGAGGACTGTGACAATCCAAGGAGCAATAAAATATGAAACAAAACTTGTTGGGGGAGAAGATAAACTTTAAAATGAGTACTTCCATACTTGAAATAAATGTGTAATTTTAAAACTTCCAAAATCTTTTGGAAGAAGCTATAGGATCTGGACCCACCTATGGATTTTAATTTGCATCTATCCATTTAAAGAACTCCTAGTACAAGTAAGACTTCCAGAAATCATCCAAGTATCAACAATAAATAGAACTGAATCTTGCATAAAATGAATAAAGAAATATTATATTTCAAAATGGAGTCTGAATGTTTTTCTTTGGACAAATATTATCATTAAGCTCACTGTCTTTCACATGATACTCTCCTTTACTGTGCATGTGTTGCATAACCTTGTTGCTGGTGTATAAAAATTACCCTCCGCATTCTTTTTAAGTCAATTATTGTTTTTCTGAGCATATATCAGATCCCCCCAAAATGATAAGCACTTCTTTTATCTTCATTTGGGAAGGATTAGATGATCGAATGATGAAACCTCGTTATCATCATTGGCGTCTTCACAATATGGAGGTCTTCATATTCGTATTACTACTGATGTAGAAATCCAATCTTTTTGTATATTGCCAACTCATAAGGCTCTTAGGTACCTCATCCTTAACGTCCACAGGAGCAATCATGTCTTCAAGCTTCAAGTAATTATCAAGGGCACCTACATGTCCAATGACTTCCTATTAAGGTGTCTCCAAACAGAAATTTCTTGGACAAAGGAGGTTGACTAATATGTTGCCTTCTGATGTCCATGCCAACAAGGAGTCTCATTTTGCTGCAGTCTTTGCACAGTTGATTACTTGATTGATTAAACATTTGCTGAATATGTTTTTGAAGCAAAGTTTTCCTTTTACTATGCTTCCTGTATTCCTCATATTTTAGAAGAAAATATAGCTAAGAAATGAGGACCTGGTACCAACCATTTAGCCATAGATATGAAGAGACAAACTAAACAAGCCGAAGCAGAAGAAAGAAAATTCTTCAAAAAGAAGAATCTATTGCGATTTTTATCAAATATATGAATTAGTGCCACAATTTTGCATGGTTTCTATCATAGAAATCCAAGGAGGTGTCTGAAATATCATCTTTGTTGTGGTTTTGCTAGGTGAATTACGGTAATTTTATGCATGGATTGATGAAGGAGAACATCCAGCTGAACAGAAAAGTGCTATCAGAGCTGTCAATGCACGAGCCATATAGCTTTAAAGCACTGGTTGACATTTCTCGCAACTCATTTCCAGGAAACAAGGTCCCAAAGAAGGAAGGTCTATCGACTATTTTGTGAGAGTCTCTGTTTTTATATGTTCTGCCGAAACTGTGTTTCTTCTTTCATCTTTGTCCATACCAGAACCAAGCATTATCTAAACTTGGTGAACGTTACAGATCTTCTTGTCTGCTACTCTAGTTGATGGAGGAAGCCAGAGCCATATTTGTTTATCAAGCGAAACTAGAAATCAGAGTAGGATCTAATTTTTCAGGCTTAAGTTTAAGCTCCAATTTTTTCCATTATGAACTGGTTCAGTTTGCAGGCACCAGAGATATACTATCATACTTTTTGAGGAAAACTGTCGAAAATGATTTTCATTGTTTAATATCTCTTGCTATATTGATAAATCATGCAGTCATGCTTTCTTGTCGAATTATGTATGAACATATAGGACTCATTATAGATGATGGAATTGGAAGTGCAAAAGTTGCTGCTGATATGATAGCCATGCAGATGGGTGCAGCTTGGCTGTTTTTAAGACATGTTTGTTCCATGATGGTCGATATCACAATATGTGGGTTCCTCGCATAAGCTCTGCTGGGGCTCGTGTAACATGGCTCAGCCTTGGTGTGGCATTCACTTGGAGTTTGTACATACTTGCTGTAGGCCTAAAAGGTAAAGTATCTTATGCCATGATATGCTAGGACTCAAAGTATCATTGTTGGTGCATGAAAACCATGGAATTCATTGCTAATGTTTTATTTAGTGTTCTTTCTCTTCTCTTCTGATTAATCAACCAATAATGTTTAGAAATGAAAGAATCAATTAGGGGTTGTTTGTTTGCCTGCACTTGATAAGTTGCAGTTGCAATTGGCTGAAAAATTGTAATTGTAGATGTAATTATAAGAGTCTTTGTAATTGAAAAATCTTTTTGGAGAATATGCTCATCACTCAAACCCTGCTCTTCTCCTTAGTTAACTAACTAATTATTAGTACTATTGTATCATAATAATTTTAATTATAATCTATATATAATGTTAATGGTTACTATATACATAATAATTGTTAGGTATTATAATGCGTACATAATAATTGTTAGTTAATACAGTTCATGCTGTAAATACATAATCATAATTATTATAGTATATAATTACTATAATAAAAATATTTTATATTGATATAATTACTATAGTAATTACTTTTATACTAATCTAATGATGATCCAGTAACAATGTTAATTTTCATTATAATTATAAAAATAATATAACAAATATATTATAATAAAAAATAAATAATTTATAGGGATAGCCTTACTATCAAAATTACAGGATAATTATATATCTTTCAACATCAAATAGCCAAACAGCTATAAATGAATTGAGGTGGCAATTGCAATTCAATTATTCGCAACCAAACAAAGCCTTTTTCTGCAATTCCAATTGCAATTGCAAGTAATGGAATCATAGCATATAATTGAATTGTATGTGATTAAATTGCAAGAAAACATGCAGCCTCTTAGTTCCTTGGTTTGGGAAATACATGCTAGTCATTGAGTCACTACACGTATTCAAGAAGTGAGGCATCTACTCTAGTTAGAAGCTAGCTTTGCTGATCAAGCTTAGGGCTTAGTACAATTAGCACTAAGATTCCCCAACTCATCAGCATTTTACATCATGAGGTTAGGATAACATTTAATAATTTGGAGTTTTCGATGTGCCTTTGGAGTTTATAAATGTTGGCCCTATGAATGGGGAAGAAGGTGGTCGCCAAGGATTCGAGGAGAAGACCCTCGATAGATTGAGGCTTTGAGGTTGGTAACTTACGTACATGGCCCTTTTTGAACCAACCAATATTACTTAGAAGCAAATTTAGTGAAACGCCGATAAAAAATTACATATGCATCCCTTGTTAAGACTTAAGGCACTTTGGAGCCTCGAGATTGCAAGCTTCATGTAACAACTTCTATAGTTCAATATTGTCTTTAGTGTAATGAAAAATTATATAGCTTTTCTTGGTTGAACTTTAATTACTCATATGTCCCTCATTTAAAAGCTTCATAGTGCTTATGAAGTTATTATATGGAATATTTTTTTATAAAAATTATACAATAACCTTTATTTATGTTTTAAACCAAGGTTTTACATTCTAGAGACTATCCCATCCTCTTCACGTGAGAAAACAAGATTAGGAATCTGAAATCTCTCCAAGTGAGAAAAGAAGAACAAAGAGGAAAGAAATGAAGGAAAAAAGAATAAAAAGAAGAAAAGGGGAAAGAAGGAGAAAACTAAAAGAAGAAGGAAAGGAAGGAAGAAAAAAAAAAAAAAAAGGAAGCAAGGCAAGAAAAAAGAAGAGAAATGAAAGGAAGAAAGCAGAGGGACAAAAAGAAAGGAAGGTGTTAACGCTTTTTTTTCATTGAGGGATAGGCAAGAGGTAACAAGCATAATGGCTAGGGTGAGCAATTGTGCAGCATATTATGGGCCTTGAATCAGCTGGAAAGGAGATAAAAGGAGGATAATGATGGTAGCCTGAGTTTAGATATCTTGACCTTTAAAAATTTTGGCTATCGTCGCACCGCTTGCTTGAAAGAAGAAAAGACAAGGTATAGACAATGCCATAAGATATTGTACTGTTATTGCTGCGGGTAAATTAGGATCCTATTAGGAAACTAAAATGTAAAATTTGATTAGTAAAAGCAATGATAACTTGAAAGATATAGATAAAGATAAATTAGTTTAAATGAATGGCCAAAAGATCTTATGTTCAAATTGCATTCAATTATTTATACTAAAACACAAATGATATAGTAACCATTTACTCCTAGCGGTAACAGGTCTGGCCTCTACCTTTTATGATAATTTCGGTTTCATTAGCACCAACTGTCCTTCACTACTTACGTTGTCATAATAGTTAGATTCTTGATTATTTGTCAAATTGACGGTCATGTTCGATCAACCTCAACCCTATCATAATTCATCTTTTCTTGTCTTATTCATAATAGTTCAACCTGGACGTCTCTCCTTTTTCTTGGTTTATAGTACGATGCCCTATGCGAAGGTACCTTCAAGCTGACTTAGTCAACTTTTCCCATATACTTTTTATTGCTCCGACTTATCAAGTGTGCTCTTTGAGTAAAACTCCATAATTTTCAAAGTTTTTTGGTCTTGTTTGGCTCAAGATTTGGGATCTTTTTTTCAAGTTACATCTTAGGGCTACCACATGTATGATGATCGTCGTTTGCCATGATATGGAATAAACAGAAGAAAAGAAGTAAAAAGGGAAAGCAAGAAGAAGAACAAGTAGAGAGAAATGTAAGAAGAAGAGAAAGAAAGAAAAAAAAAAAGAAAGAATAAAAGCAAGCAAACAAACAAACAAAGAAATAAAGAAAAGAAAAAGGGAAGAAAGACGAAAGTATCTACAGGAATACTCAACTAGGATGGTCGTTAGCAGGATGCTGGTGAACATGACCACTACCTTGTTCAACCTCTCCTTGAATGGCTCAAATTAAGTATCGATCGAGGCGAAGCGATGCAACAACAAAGCCCTATGTCCTGCATGACACCGATTAGACTTCCGACTTTGATCGAATATATAGCGGTGATTCTAGCACTACCCCCTTCCTTTGGAGCACCAACCCAGCAACATAAGAGAATACATGCACCGTCTTGCAATCTCTTGCTGAACGACTCAAACAGGGCAAACTGCGGACTAGGGCGACAATGGCAAAGTAAATCACAATGCAGTGGGGGAGTGAGGGAGGAGGTTGTCGTCCAATACTTTTATTTTCTTTCTTTTTTGAGTCTAGTTTACAACTTCAACATTATATATATATATAGAGTTATATTTTATATTTATTTATTATGTATAATAAAAATCTTGCGGCAAAGAAGCTAGACTCAAAAGTGGGATCTCCAAGTTTCTAAAGAACAATGATTGAGAGAGAAAAGGAGAAAAAGAAAAACATGTGCGGCAAATACTAGTAACATATTAGATAAAACCATTTAGATCTTTTTTTTGCTAGTAAACCATTTAGATCTTTGCCAGCCATGTCTTCATGTTCTAAAAGACTATGCGTGTGATGTCCAACAATATATACGGATGCCTGAGAAAGTTTCCTTCCATCGTCCACATCTTTTTTAAAAGCTTTAACAAGCACTTTCCATGTGTAAAATCAAAACGTTCACCACGGAACCCAAACTTCATATTTTTCGTTCGAGGCCTACCTTGACGCCATTGTTTGGGCTTCCAAAATATTATATTAAAGATAGGAATTCTATATGGCACTACGTGTATTTTTATATTTTTAAAATCAAAAATAGAAATCCTATTTCTATTTTTAAAATGTTAAATATGATCATTTTGGTATAGCCAATTATTTTTAAAATATAAATATGACGATCGTGGTGACTTCTTTATTCTCCACCTGCTTAGAAAATTTTTGTCCATGTTGAACGCTCGCAATAATATAATAAACAGCTCAGGCATCTCCAGCTGCTAGGTTTGCAATAAGGTTATCTTAGCTACTTTAGAAGAGAAGCATTTTCTCTTTCCCCTCAGGTACTGCAATAATTGGGTCTAGTTATCAAAACCAGCCATTCAAGACTTTGCCAAAAACAACATGGCATAATGTTGTATAAGCCTTACCAAGCCAATAGCAATAAGCACTCTACCCTTCTCGATCACCCTTAATCAATTCGCATCATGACAGCATGTTGCATCAAGCGATATAGTAGCAAAGATACAAAGAGCTAAAGATCTCGCAAGGCAATAGTAGTGCTAGAGGCAATAGAGACTATAATCACATTGGTGGCAGGGCGGCAACAATATGGCAAAGATATTGACAATGGTTGCAGTTGTGCAGGAAAAATCAGATAGAACAGGATATAAGATCTGAACTTCAGTAGCTAGGGCTTTCGGTTTGCTGTGTGTGAAACAGATGTAGGAAGTACATGTGGAGGAAAAAGAGAGAAGAAAGAAAAGAGAGGGCGAAAGAGAGAAACATATGCAGAATACCTGTCTTTTACCACAATCATGTTCAAAATGTTTACTTTATAGATTCTTCTTATACTCTCAGTAAATTTCTATGTTGCTCAGGTTGGTCCCAAAATCCACAGCTGAAAATAAAGAATCTCCTTTTCCCACAGTTGGCAGGTGGCTCAACAATCAAACAACTTTCTGCTGCCGATGGCTGCCAACAAAATTTCTGCAAAACTGGAAAGCATATGACAAACAAAATTTAAAATGCTGAATATTGTATATCTATCATCAAGAAGTGAAATTTATGATGGAAATTTTGAAAAGATTATTGTAGCATTGTTCATGAGGACAGTGATCCCAAATGTTGTTACTATCTGTTGATAAGTAGGCATGAAGGAATGCGAGAAAATTGCATTGCACCAAATGGATTGCTGGGTGACCTTATCTACAAGACTAGCACAAGATGTGTCTTTGGTTTGACAATGCAGTTTTGAAGTATGGTGCTACACTTTTCAACAATTTGGTAGACCAAAACATCTGGAAATTCAGAGTCTTGGTGGATAAAGGTAGGCCACATACTTCTTGAATCTAGCAAGCACTAGTCATATTAATTGTCGTTAACTTAGCTTTCAAAAGCAGTTGCAGAAAGGTTGTATAGGTACCCTTCCTAACTTTGTTTGTACTTTATTAACTCGTAGTCTATCCTTGATCTTAGCTTGAATAAGTAGGAAATTCAGTTGAACTCTGAGGCATGTAGGATCTCCAACCAATTCAAGAGGAAGTGTTGGGAGGTGGTTGAAGATGACAAAAATACAAGATTTTGGATAACATTTGTTTCTGAGGGAAAAACTCCGGGAACATCAAGTTTCATTGCTCGCAATGAGAATGCTGTAGTCCAGTTTCGATTAAACAAAATGAATTTTCTCTAATAATGAAAACAATATTGCATGGTTAGAATTAGTGCTTCTAAAGACTGTATAACCCCTTTTTCCTGAGCTAAGCTTCCACTCAGCAGATTTGAGGCTTCTTCACAGTTAATATGAAGCTTAAAAGTTAGTCAGCATACATCCAAGATATCTGCAAAAATTTGTACAGCAAAGGATACGATATATGCTTAGGGAGGTAAAAACCTTAGATTTGGCATTTTAATCCGCCTTGTCAAAGGGGAATAAACTCCAGACACATTCCATTATACATCATGCGTAGGTATGAAATTGATCCTTTCCTAGCATAGGTCCGACTTTTGAGAAGAAGAAAAATCTAGTAAACCAGTAAATTTGAAAAGTGCAGAGAGTGAAGCTAGTAACCCACATATTTGTTTTGATTTTTTTGGTGAACAAGTCAATCCCAACAAGTTGTGCACAGATACAAACCTTCCAACAAATGGTTCTGGTCCCGTTGCAGAGGATGTTACGATTCAATGAAGATTAAGGATAGAATTCAGAAGATGTCCGAAAAAGTTGTACACAGTATTGCAGTGAGACATGATCAAATAAAATGATAATTAATGGACCTTGTTCAAATATAAAATTCTCAATTATTGTTTGTCTTCCATCATCTTAACCCAATGACTTGCTACATATTTATCTGTGAATAATAGAGACCCTACTCATTAGCCAGCATACAAGAACAACCAGGACTATTGAATACAGAAATCTTAAGTAATGTAGAAAAACTTATTAAATGTGTCCACATAAAACATATAGTAACCGGTGAATGGTCTATAGGCATTTGCTCTGAATAACCTCATCAATTTTTTCACAAAGACATATAGATATGTTATTCAATAATTTAGTAATTAATAGGCTTCCACAACGATAATTTTACGAAATATACAGTCAATAAGAATTGCAAGAACAATCCTAACCTCCAATCTGCCTATTGTCAATTTGAGAGTACCCCGATGAGAGTTGATTGCAGAAGTTCCAACGTACATGCAAGTATCTTTGCACAAAACTTTGAAAGGTAGATCTAAAATAGTTTCACTTGTTACGAAAAACAACCCATGAGAACTAATGAACAAAATGCTAATTGACACGGGAAATGTAAGTTTATGAATAAAGCTGACGAAAATCTTACTTTATTAGATTCATCTAGCTATAATCATAATAATCAAGCTTCAAAACAAATATCTGGGCTCAACTTCATGATCTCTAATCTGTCACATTCCTACTTAAAGCAACCTTGGATATTTTTTCCATGACTACCATCCATGTTGCCTTCTATCTTCCCACTCTTTCCATATATCCTTCAAGCAAGATTAAAAGACATCTCCTTTTTTTCCTATCATAAAGTACCCCTCCTTTCTCCTTTTTCTTCCTATCATAAAGTACCTCTCCTTACTAGAATGCCCATAGATCTCATTCTAAATGTTCATACTATCAATCAATTCCTCATAATTTTGAATTCAATTTATGCAAATTTTACAACCCCTCTGGCATACTCATTTCTCACTCTATCCTTCTTAGATCTACAACAAACCTTCTCACCATGATCATTTCTGCTACCCTCAGTTTATTTTCTTAAACCCTCTTTTTATATATTTCATCTATATACACAAATATGTGCAAAAAAAAGAAACAAAGAATACATGCAAAGAAAAAGTAATTGAAGAGGGTCCCAGATTTGGCTGTTAGTATTCATATCCAACCTTTCTTTCCCATTACATATCTTTTCTTCTGAATTGTAATTTATCATGATTCATCTCCAAACTTTATTTTAGTTGAAAATCTTCTGTGTTGAAAATGCTTTCAAGCAACGCCAAAAACATCGTCACTTCACATGTTTAGTCATATAAAATGCTATGTATTAAAATGTTAAAAGGACCTATGCACATCGTTTACTTTACACTAGTATTCAGGTCAAAGTACAGAACAATATGAGACTCCATCTTAAATCTACTACTTTTTAATAAAAAAAATCTATTCACTAAATTCAATTTTATCATACAATGCCGACTTACTAGACAATGACTGACTTTTACAACTATGAACATAGTCAAAACATTTACTCACAGTTCAGTGATTTTACCAGGTCAAATCTTTCCTTCAGATAGCTGCACTTTCATTAGTCTAGAAATGCCATATTATAGGAAATTGTCTTATAGGGAGAGTAAGCCAAATAAAGCTCTTTAACTGGTCATAAATGTCATGACCACTACCAGCCAGTGAAGCTAAAGACTTGCACTGGAAAGTTGGCAAGATGCAACAAAAGCTTTTATTCAACTGCCTGGTTCTTCCTGAAATTAAGATGCATGTTTCACAGAGTACTAGCTTTTAAATATGTGGATTTCATATTCTAGGGTAAATTAGGCTCAAACACCGGCATAAAGTAAAATGTACGCCCTACCGTATTTAGCTTTTTAATACACATAACACAATCAGTATATGATTATGTGGGACAGATTAGATTTTTGGTGATGCCTGATAGCAAATTACCACGTCAATGTTCCAACTTAAGGTTACTGACCTCATGATAATAACATATGAGTGAGAAGAGATGGGATGGGGAAGAAGAAAGGCAGGAAATGAAACTAACCCTAAAAAGTACAAATTTTCTCCGATCTTTTTTTTTTGTTTATTGTTCTTTACTTCTGCATGTATGGAAAATTATTTGGTCACAGATATTTATTAACGTAGAGGAAAGTAACAAAATAAGATTGCATTATTCTCCCATAGGTCTCCAATTTTCCATCCGAATCAAAAACTCTCTATTCCGTCATTCCGCAGCCTAACGAACGTCAAGACGGATAAAAGACTGTGACTTTAAGCTACCAAAACACAGATAAAGAAGTGACAAAAGAAACCCTAGATCAAACTGGTGGGGAAAAGAGAGGATGGATGGTGTCTGACCTCAGGGGAGGGGAGAGGAAGCTTTGAAAGCTCAGTGACATCAGTTCGGGTCTTGGAAGAGGCGGCGGAGGTGGGAGGCGAGGAGGCCGGAGGGATCGAGGGAGGCCTCGTGAAGGAGGGCGTCCTTGATGGAGGCCATGCGGAGGGCGAGGGAGTCGTGCTCCTGGCGGAGGTCGGAGGTGTCGTGGGAGAGGTCGTGGATCCGGTATTTCTGGCCCAGCGATCGCAGGCTCAGCATCAGGATCCCGGTCATCAGGAACAGCTGCACGAAGCTGTCTTTGCGCTTCATCGCGTTCGCTACGAGCCCCAGCTGCCGCCTTCTCGCCCCTCCCCCGAGGCCGCCGCTTCCATGAGACTCCGATGAAGACGGCGAAGAAGACGAGGAAGGAGAGGTGGCCGCCATGGATGGAGCTTGAGAGGGAAGGCAGTGGACTGCGAAGAAGAAGGCTGCTTCTGGTGCCGCCGCTGAGAAAAGTGAGGGTTTTACCCATATGCTGCCGGGCACGTGCGATTGACATGATGTAAAATATGGACGGTTGTGATCGCATGACGAAAGCAGTGATGGCTGCAATCCTATCTGATAAACACACTCCTGAGAGCAAAATTACAAACAAAGATTTTAAAATAATTAGATAAAGCTTTCCGGCAACCTAGGACAATACTCAAAAAAAAATAGCTAAAAAATATTATTTGAATGTTTTAGTCCTATATAAATATCCAAAATTTATTTTTTACATAGTTAATGCAGGATTAAACATACCCACACTAAAGAGAAATTAGTATCTTTATAATTTGATCGTGGGATCTAAAATTATGCTATGCACATGAGGGAAAAATTAAGGTGCAAGATATGTAGCTTTCAGAGATATCATGTATTAGTGTTGTTCGCTCTCACTCCCTTCTAGAGATTGTGCATTAGCATCTTAGTAGCGTTCGTCCATGCTGTTTAAGACTTTTCTCTTATGGAATTTTGAGTTAGAAGGATATGGTTTTTTCCTTTAATTTTTTGTTGAAAAGCAAAAGTGGTACCGAATGCTTCAGCAGAGTTGAAACCTAGTTTTTGCATTAAATTGTAGAGATATAAGAGAGAAGATCTTGAAAACCATTGATCTCAGTCACCTTGGTGTACAGCTGATACTAACACGATAGGTATCTTGGTTGGTCTCAACTAAGATCTTAGATCCTCATGAAATAATGCAATTATTGTCCATGCGACAGACAGCCTATGTTGGTGTGGGCAGCATGGATTCTTGAAGTTGCTCCTCACATTATTTTGTTTCAAATTTATCAGATACTGAGGTTGTCAACCCCTTGACACAGCTTAGATTATGCAATTCCTGAAAAGTCTATTACTGTCAGCATGCAAACAGTTAAAAAGACTTTCAAATAAGAGTACTATGGCTCTAGGCGACACCTGTGTGGGGCCCTCTAAAAGGATATGCTCAAAAAATTGTCTAACGCTTACATGATATGAATCATCAAATTTCCAGCAATTAGTGCAGATTGGCTTCTGCTTCGGTACAAGTTCTGGTGAATATGTAGCATTTCACCTACTGAAAGAAGCTGCCCCTGTTCAGGCTTAATCCTTTGGATTATGGTTCCATCAACTGCTAACATACAATCTTCCATCAAAGCAGTCCAATTTTGCATGTATAAATTAAGATTTCATGATATTGCTGAAGATTTTTATAGAATACAAGTGGGGCACTCCTTGATGTGATACAACTTTAAAAGCAAACGCAAGCAAGATATTAGCACTACATTGAACATGAGCAATATTCAGTAGTTCAGAAAGAATTCTCCGCAGATAATTAGAAATCAAGGGTTCCACATTGTTTGCTCTGTAAGTTTGATCCTTTCACTTCTGAACGTAACATTCTTTGTTCCCCATCCTCCTTCGCACTGTTGAGCCCTCTACTTCTTCCAATACCCAGTTTTGGCAAACCCCGATTCAACCCCTCCAGCAAGAGGCATGCTTTACACAATTTCTGCAAGTCGGATAACAGAATGATCAAAGCTCTAGTAAATATATATCTCATACAATTTTTATCTGCACCTTTACAAATATAATGAACCATAAAGAACATGAGATCAGCGTCGATTGTAACAATTTCTTATACAAATGACTGGTTAACATATATTCAAAGAACTGAGCAAAAACCTTCCCACAAATGCATGGGAAGGTGTTTCCTATAAACCAAAGAAAGCCTACTCTTCTTTTTTTTAATGGAAGTAACTGGGAGTTAAAATACTATAAACCTCGTGAAAGGATTAAGTTTGGATATTTAACCTAATCAAAACATTATGTGATTTTTAACTGGAAATTGAAAATGGAATTTATAATTTTAAACATGTGTAGTCAGGATTAAGAGATCAAAAGCATTTCCCGAAATCCTTGAAATGTTTGTTTCTTCTTTGGGTAGGGTTCTTAGATTTTATGAATCTCTCTTCCTACCGGAGTGCCTCATTTTTCTAACTGCATTGTTTTTGAAACCAAGTAGCTCTCCCTGAATTCTGAACTTTGCATTCTATGGTTTCCCAACCAAAAAATTTCAAGACATCATCATATTTTGAACCTTGAAACATCCAAACACAGGCAAAGTGTGCCAGCTTGTTCTATGCTATTCCAGTCAGATGATTGGTCTTCATAAGTGTTCATTTATGCTAAATAGTTTTTGGTACATCCAATCCACGTGAAAGAAGGTAATGATAGCTTGAATTAATATGGATGGCCAACATACTCCAAAATTCTTCATTTAGGATCCTGCAAGAATTTATTATTAGCAAAAATGTATTAATGGTCTTGTTGAGGCAAGCTTCAGCTCAAGAGTCCAGCTCCACATGGCTGGACCAACTGTTTGCATTATATGTATTAGATTAGATAATATTTATGTAGTATTAGATAATAACGAGTAATTATCAATCAAATTCCTATTAGTTCAGTGAGCTCATAAAAGGAAATTTGCTAGACTATCTCTTTTAAATAAACATAAGCATAAAGAGCAAGCCTTATCCCATCTAAGCGATTCGCCTTTTGAATCGATAATTGTAGGGGCTTCATAGCTACTTTCATTCTAAAGGAAACCGAGTAACCTTTAGTCAATAGTAGCCCTAATTTTTTTCAGTAGCAAACATATTAAGAGTTTGTAATACCGGCTTTGTCACGTCGTCTTGGATTTACGCCTACAACAGGATGCCTTTTACCTTGCAAGTCCACAAGGAATATGTCAACAACCTTGAATATACTTGTACTATTTTTAAGCTCATGAATGACCCTGTCCCAAGTCCTGCAGGATCCATCCCACTTATGCACAATCTTTAGAGAAATTACAATAATAAGCTCAGCACCATGTCTGTCTTGTTCTTTATCTAGACCTGATGCACCTAGTATGACCACTAAATTTACCCCAGCACCAGAATAGACAACAATGTCCCAATGGGGCTTCCATTAAAATAAGATTAAAATCAGCTATCATTTACTGGTCACTCCCAGATATCATAATTAATAACTGCCTGCCTTAAACTTCCATAAAGAAGCGATCTGAGCAGCTGTATAAGCAGACCTGAAGATCCATCATCCGCACAGGCAAATAACTTCCCTGGCTCCAACTGAGCCACATGAGTAGGAATTATGAACGAACAGGAATATCACAATCTTTTCCTGATAAACCCACAGTTAACCGGAACAGATTGAAGCCCAAGCTTTGGTACACATGAAAGTAATGCGCTGTCATCCATACTATTCACCTTTTTTTTCAGTTTTCTTGTCCACAACAATGTCAAATAAACGTAATATTGTACTACCATCCCCTCTTCCTTTTTACAAAATGGACTTCAGGTCAATATACCTACCGTTCAAAAGTCAATATAGAGACATGCTCATACATAATACTTAATATCTCAGTTTTCTCATTATTTGCCATGCAGTCTGCTACTATGTTTGTCTGCCTAGCCACATATTTACATGCATAAACTTGTAGCTTCTGAAGCTCCCCTGTGACAATACTTTCTGGCTACCACGGTAAGGACGTCCGCCTTGGATTTTGTAATATAAAACCTAATATTCACTTTCTACAAAGTATTCTTATTTTCTAAAACATTGATTATATTATATGATATTAACTGATATAGTTATGGTTGTGGCGGTTGTTATTGTTGTTATTGTTGTTCTTGTTGGCAAAGAATAGTTATGGAAGATCATGAAGGCATATAAAACTTTCTGTGGATATCATACCTGGCTAGAAATATAACCACACCGTTCGCATGTTCCTTGCTCTGGCATCTTTGTTGATGTAGATATCCTGAAGTTCTCTCCTGACCTTATGATATCAAGTATAGCTTGTGGCCTATATCATTGGAAAGGTTGCTTAAGTTACAGATACAAGGTGAAACTACTTAATTATGAATAAGTTGAATTCATCTGGAATAAACAAATACAGCTAAAAAATAAATCACCTAATCCTTTCGAGATCTTTAATAAATTCACGAGCAAACCCACGATATGCATTAGGGAGAATAAATGCCTGCACTAGGAGAAGTAATTCTGACTGAGATTGATATACACAGTAATTCTAAAGCACAACAAAAATGCAAAGAAAAATTCTGTTAATTGACAATATCTTTTTTGAAAAAGCCAACCATTCAATACATGAGTCTAACTAAATTAGATTAGGCAATTTGCCTCGTATGCATACATAAGTTTAAAAACAAAAGAGATGCATACAACTACCTAGTTATAGGAACAGAAACCCTTAGCATCATGCCATTCCAGAAATGCAAGACCATGTCATAATTGGTGTTCAAAAGCCTCGTATACAATACACAGACAAATTATTTTACTACACATTGGCTGGCTAAGGTGTGATATTATTCATTAATTGATATCAATCATCCTTATCTGTATATGCAAACAACTACTAGAATGGTCTATATTATCCTGAACAATTAAGGAGGTATGGGGTCTTCAACCTCTCCTATCCCTATGCTTTCCAACATCTTCTCTTCCAAATTTTACAGAATAATACAAGTTTTTGACCACTCAGACACCTGATGTCATGGCAGTAATGCATCCAAAGACCGCCAAGAGGATGACCTGATATATTTCCACATCCTGTGAGAGTTTCATTTTTAGATATATGGCCGCTGACATTGCATTATGTAAGACAAGCATTTTGCTTTATATGCAGAAAACTTCTGATAGGGTTCATATTCTATAAATCCTGTATTTTTACAATATGTTATAGGTTTCTAAATATATTGGTACTGAATTCCTTGCACGTTTTGTGCAACAAAGAGAATATTTTCACTATCCATCTGAACACCATTTTGTTTTTAACTGCTAAACAACTACAACTCAAGTTATCACCTAATACTGGTAGTTAGCAATATTGAAACATTCAGCATTATGTTACCGATCACGTTCTACAAGTGTCCTTTGGTTATGTAAGACACAGACATGCTAGTAGGTTAGAAAAATCAAATCAGCATTGTAAAATAGCACAAATTCACAAAAGAATCACCTTAGCATTATAAGAGAATTTCAGATATCATGTGGTGAGGGAAATGAAGTCATTAGCTTAGTAATGTTTTATAGCATTGGCTATATGAGAATCATCATGAATAAGAAATGGTGCAAGAGCCAGCGAATCAGACAAAAAAAATCCAGTTTGTAGCTAAGCCAGAGGCTACTGGCTGAGCTGCATAGGCATATAGAAAACATGGGATCATTAACTGTTTCATATAAATCTAATATGATTTATAACCATTATCCAGGAATCTTTTATTTACTAAAACGATGTTAGTTCTTTTTTTTTCCTTTTTTTTTAAGGTATAAAATGATGTTAGTTGTAGAAAGAAAATGTAACTACAAGCATATACCATGAATTCCAATCAATACTTAAGCATCATCTATAAACTATAGAAGTGAGGCACATCTTTGAATAGTAAAGCTAACAAAATAATTAGATCAAACGACAAAAAATAAAAGAATTAGAATATGAAATTTTACATTCCGTGGAGAAGTAGTCCAGCTTTTTGAAGTATGCATACGTAACACTGTCAAGGCTTTACTGTTTTATCCAATTAAATAATTGCTCAAGTAACATATACCATAAGACCATGTAACATCAGCATTTCAAAGAAAAAGGATATATGACAATTTCCTTCTCATAGGTGTATTTGAAAGGCTTGCATCTTGAATGGGTCCATCTCACCAGTAATTATAAAAGTACATCTACTCAACCTACAAGATATAATATCAAAACATCATTTTACCAAACAATTAAGAGATAACAGGGAGGAAAAGCAACAAACCTTACTGGCTGTACATTACCTTGCAATGTCACCCCGTAAAATATTTAAGAGAACAGTCTCTGCCATATCATCTGCATTATGCCCAGTAACAAGCTTGTCCGCTCTCATTAGTGCAGCACCTCTATCTAGGGCCTATAAAAGTTACAATATATCTTAAACATAAGCTCTAAATGGATCTCTGACCTACTACAATTAACCGAAAATTTTCATAAAAAGAGATAGAATTTATTACTTCCGAGTATTTATGAGAATTGACTACAGGTTCATAATTTCTAAGATAAATAAAGAAGTGTCATATGTTATCTTTGACTTATAAAAAAAACATTTGAATGAAGAATGTTAAATAAATAAACAGTTACCAAGGAAAAGAAAAGCATATTTCCTAATGCTGCTCATAAGCCCACCACTGCCAATATAGAACTTAACAAGTATTCTAAAAGCTATGTTTATAATGTTTCTCCAACTTATTACTGGCATACTGCAGTCTCAACTTTGATGGTGGAGCAACTTTTACTTTCTAATTACTATACAAATATATGATATTCAGAACTGAGTAATGATTCAAACTCTAAACATATATCTCCATCAAAAGGTTTCTAAATCTTTAAAGAACTCAATAATAATTTTTTTAAATGAAAAGATCTTAGGGCCATCATGACCCAATACATAAATTTTTCTTCCAGTTTTAACACAAAATCAACTAGTTTTGTAGAAAATGTACTGTTTGTTAAAGTTTTGGCTAACAATGATCCCTAACAGAATAACCCTACAACTTGCATATCGATTCTTTGAGATGGCATTTTTTTTTTTGGTACCCATATTGTTTCAATAATTTTAATAAGTTGGAAAGAACATGTGCAACACTTACAATGTACCAAAGTGGTACTGAAAGAAAGAAAAGGAAATTGCCTACATTCACTCCAATTGAAAAAATAAATCTCAGATACCTGACGGCGAAAAACACCGCAAAATGTGCAATTGTTTTTCAATCCTATTGTCTTCACTATTTCATCCATTGTCCAACTGTATAAATCCTTGTATGAAACCACTTTCAGTGGCAACCCATACTGCAAGAAGCAGATGTCACAAAAAATCAGATCATATTTAAAATATACAACTAAAAATAAGTTTCATCAAGTGCAGACATGTTAAGTTGGTAAGATTAATCTATGGAAAAAAGAAAGAAAAGCATCAGCTAAAGAACATCCATAAAAACAAGTGCAAAAGGCATGTTATTATCATTTCCCCACTCTTCTGTGCTTCAGTAACAGTTTAAATGGCTAGATCATTTTTTCTGTCTCATATGCCCAACGTCAATCAAGTTCCATTCTATGCAGGCAATACTGCAATTACCCACAGATGACACTCAAAGAGATGTTGCTTTCAATGATCCAATCTAGACAACCAAGAACCTGCAGATTTAAAAAGGCAGTAACATCATAAGTTTGCTCCAGAAGAGCACGCCAGGATGAAATCATATTTTTTTAATATAAAAGAGATCGTACAAAATTGTAGTCATGGTTTCTTCTTAAAATAAAGAGAATGCATGACAGTATCCATGTTCTGACGTTACACATTTCTGATCCTGTTTCTTTCTCAAGCAAAGATTATGCATATATGTGACTATGAATATGCAGAAAATTTTGAGCACTGCTAGACATACTCAGCGCAAGAAGGCACTTTACGTCTAAATAAGCTGAGGTTATGATGTGTAGCATTGCCATCTGACCCTAACTAATGCTTTTTTTTTTCCTTTTCACAAAATTAAAAAAGGCTTGGCAACCAGTTCCAACCAGGAGACAGTGCCCATGCTGGCTTTTAAACTAAATAAAAAACTAAATAAACAAGAAACCTATCTTTAGCAGCCATATCTTCTAACATCAAACAATCCTTTAAAAGAAATTTTATTTTTCAAAACCAGAAATTTTAAATGTCTCGTAACAAAAAAATAGCAATAACATTAAGATCTGATTGACTGCTACAATAACAATAACAACTATTATATACACCAAAATTATATATCACAACTTATTTAGGAATGAATAACCATTGTTATAACAGGTGTTATTTGTCGTTACAGGCAGAAAAAATCAGAAACCAATGACGTAATTTTACCAGATCATTATTATTTAACATAAATTAATTTGAGTGGTTATAAACTCCAAATAAGCATCTATTATCCATCATATAATGGCCATTATAATGAATGGATGGATAATGATTGCTACTTACACTTCATTATTAATCAAAAAATATCTTTAATAGTCCTTTGATACGAGAGGAAAGAGAGACAGATAGTAGCTAATAGATTTCTTTCCATTTTGATGGAAGTGTTTCACTTGGATTAGGAATTTAGAAATCAATTAGTTAAGATCCAAAGATTTACCAGCTGAATTTTCTCAATGTTCCCTACCAGCTGGCTGTAATGCCTTTTCAAAACTTTTTAATATATAATTAAAGAGACTATTAAATATGGTTTGTTGGAAAGTGCTACGCATTATTACCTCTTCTCATATAGATCTAGGACACCTGCATGCATAAGTATCTCTGTAGAATTCATTGAAAATTTTTGATGCTTTGGGATGTTGAAATCTTTGTTATTCTAAAATTACTCCATCATCAAACCTAAATTCAAGAAAATGAGTGAGCTAATGGTAACTACGAGGAGTGGGTTGAACATATATTATTAGTAACTTACCTAGTCTGAAGGCAAAAAGAGGGAATGGTGCTCATATACAAAGTTATCAAGGAGAAAATCTGATCACAAACATAGAATGGTAGATTTTAAGCAGTTGCATGTCTAGTAAAAGTTGACAAAAAAACTTATAAACAGAGGTTTCTTGGGAATATGAATAGAACAGATAAAATTTTGTGTACTATATCATGAGGATATTGGTATCAGTGATACAAATACTAATAAATTACATAGTCATATATCAGTGGACCTGAACTTCATATTCTTTTGACAGTTTCCAAGTGAGTCATCCCGGTAACCTGTAATGCCTTCATCAACAGATAAAAGGAAGAGATCCAGGCCATAATTGTGCCGACGATTTAGCTCTGACAACACATAAGCAAGAACAGTTGAATCTGCATAGAAGGAAAGTCATATTGCAAATTTTTAGGTTATATTTCAAGCTCAAGGTTGAGATTATTGTCAGGCAAAAGGAAATATGGGGTGAAATTATAATGACAATGTGGAAACTAGTAGATATTATGTACTAGTAAAGTCTCTTGTATTGTAACCAAGAAAAATAATGATCTCTCTGGGGAAAAAAGCTATGATGTATAAAGGGAAATAATCATCCTATAATTTCTAACAAGTTATCATAATCTACTAAAATTATTTTTTCATTTATTGTCTTTCATGAAGTATTTCCTTAAGTCTAACACTAGTAGCCATCAGAGAACACTGAAGAGTTGAAAACTATATCCCTAGTCTAATATGCAAATATTTAGCCTAATGAATTTTGCAGTCCAAGTAAAATATGTCATAAATAGCTCAAACTGTAAGAAGATGAATAAGAAATAATAAGAGGAAAATTGAATGTGTGTGCTTCAGACAGTAACATCTTGCATACCATTGTCTGAAATTTGACTTGAGTTTTTCTCTACGGTCTAAATATGTTACAAGATAAGTTTTACAGTGGTGAAGAAGTTCTTATATCTCGGAAGAGAAGCAGAAAATAAACACACATCAAAACCAAATACAATGTGCTTGAATACGACGCCACAATAAGCAAAACTTTTAACAGGGGTTTAATAAAAGAATCAAGACAAGTTATGTCAGTAAAAATAAGATGAGCATCAACTGATGTTCACCTCAATGAGTTTATCATTCACCTTTCCCTCCAGAAGCTGCAACTGCAATGCGCTCACCAGGTTTAAATAAATGATTATCCACAATAACATTATGAATCTCCTCCTCAAAGACACTGTAAAAGCATTCCCTACATATCTAAAGAAATAAATTTATTAATTTTCTAGATGTGACTATGGTATACTTTCTCAATGTAACATATAATAAAAGGTAAAAAAAAATCTG
>NW_024069319.1:0-52297 GCF_009389715.1 Phoenix dactylifera
GCATCCTCCCTCTCAAGTACAATCAGGTGCTATTTTAAGGCTGAAATGGCTTCAAAGAGAAGCAACTCCTAGGAAATTACATAGCACTACTTGTCATGCATTTCCAAGGCTGCATTTACCAAGGCTTGGAAAAGATGCATGTTACACCTACTCCTAGAAAAGTAACCAGAACTTAGGAAAAAGATCCCAAAGTAATTATAGTGACTTTGGGAACTACAAGAAAGTCTGAATGTGACTTGGGGAATACAAAACATCATCTGAAATATCACCCCAAAAGTATGCACGAAAATCCAAATATAATAGGAAAGTTGGCCTTCCCATGAATGCTTCTTGTCATGTGACTTGGACTTTCCAAAGTGTTGTCTTCAGGTTGGACTCAAAGCATCTTCACCCAATTGTATGAAAGTGACCCAATTAGGTGCAGCCTCTATCTCACGTTGGTCTTCTTTTCCTTTGATTTTTATGATCAGGCTTTCCAAAGCTTGTTTCATCCTCTTAGTCTTGGCCCTAGTCATAGGACCTTCAATTCCATGCAAAGAATCTTTAGATGGGCTGGTTGCGTCTCTATCATTGGTTGCGTCTCTATCATTTTCGGTGCTACTAACAATCGCCTCTGCGAAGAATTTGCTGATTTGATGCAGAGTGAATTTGAAATGAGCATGATGGGAGAGCTGAATTACTTCCTTGGACTTCAAATCAAACAATCTGAAGAAGGCATCTTCATCAGTCAAGCCAAATACATCAAGGAGATGCTCAAGAAGTTTGATATGGAGGGGAACAAATCAATCAGCACCCCCATGAGCTCATCATGCAAATTAGACCAAGATGAATCAGGTAAATCTGTAGATTAGAAGCTATATAGAGGTATGATAGGATCTTTGTTGTATTTAACTGCAAGTAGACCTGATATCATGTTTAGTGTTTGCATGTGTGCAAGATATCAGTCTAATCATAAAGAATCTCATCTAATTGCAGTCAAAAGAATCTTTAAATACCTAATAGGAACCAAGAATATAGGTTTATGGTATTCTAAAGAATCTAGCCTAAAATTAATAGGATACACAGATTCAGACTTTGCTGGATGTAAACTTGATAGAAAAAGTACCAGCGGGTCTTGTCAATTTCTAGGAGAAAATCTAATCTCATGGTTTAGCAAGAAACAAAACTCGGTTGCTTTATCTACTGTTGAAGCTGAATATGTTGCAGCCGGGAGTTGTTGTGCTCAAATCTTGTGGATCAAACAACAATTAGAAGATTATGGCATTAAACAAGACAAAATTCCCATTAATTGTGATAATACAAGTGCCATTAATCTAACTAAAAATCCAATTCAGCATTCAAGAACTAAACATATTGAGATAAGACATCACTTCATAAGAGATCATGTACTGAATGGTGATGTGACACTTCAATTTGTTTGTACTGATGATCAAATTAGCTGACATTTTTACAAAACCCTTAAGTGAAGAGAGATTTAGTGTGCTTAGGAGGGGATTAGGAGTGATTGATCCATCCTAATGGTAGTTTCCACTAGATTCATTGATTTTGATGATTAGATTGTGGTTAAAATAGAGTTTCTTTTCAATGATCATCAAATCAGATCATAATTTAGTGATTTTCCCTCATTCGGCACGAACATAGCATGATTTTTAGGTGCATGCCAAAGTTCGAGACGACTCGAGTAAGTTTCAGAGTCGGCTCATAAGGGGGAGTCGACTCGCACATTTACGGGAGTCGACTCGAGGTCAATGGCCGCAGAGGGTGAGTCGACTCGCATACAGTCGGGAGTCGACTCGAGGTCAATAGGCGCATAAGAAGAGTCGACTCGCGCATATTTTGGAGTCGACTCGAGGTCGAGTCGACTCGCAACTCAGTGGAGTCGACTCGCAGTCGGGATCCGACTTTTTAACCCTAATTTCATCGCTTAGAAAACATTTCTTTTCACCGCCGCCACTGTTCAAAACCCTAGAGTCGACTCGTAGATCGTCTCCGGCCGCCCCTAGGTCCTTTTTCCGTCGATTTTTCATCGCCCATTAGGTTTTCATCCCATTCTAGGTCAACCATGCCTCGCGAATCCGTTGTCTCAAGCCGGAAGAGGCCCCATTCCGCGACCGGTGCCGAGCGGCGTTCCAAGGCTCGGAACGACCCCGTGAGGCCACAACCTCCGGCTCATTCCCCGTCGAGGGCGGTTCCCGCGAGGCCGTGCGCCGGGAAGGCGGTCTCCACCGGGAGATATGTCGATTTCGACTATCTCTCCCGGGAGGGCTTCACCATAGGTGAGAGATTGCGTGTCCAGGGCTTAGAATATTTTCTTACGTTAGATCTCCCCACATACCCTGGATTAGTTAGAGAGTTTTACGGTACCGTGCATCGGGGAGATGGGGGTATCGAGGGCACGGTAGCCGGTGTCCCTCTGTTTGTTACGGAGGATCTTATTGCCCACATCCTCCACCTTCCACAAGTAGGGGTGGCTCCCACACACCCCGAGGACAGGACTGAGGCCCTTACGGCCATACTAGGATATCCTCCTCAGTCCCCTTTAGACGAGGTATCCGCTAGCTCACTTCCTGTTGAGGTGCGGATCCTCCTGAGTATTTTGTCTAGGTCCATTTTTCCGAAGACTGGCCGCTTCGATTTTGTGTCTGAGAGAGACCTCGCCCTTATGTTTTATATTCTTCAGGACACCCAATCAACTTTCCCAAACTCATTTATAGATATCTGTGTGAGCCCCTAGATAGACCTAGGCTCACCCTCCCCTACGGTATGATGTTCACTCTGTTGTTTAGGGAGTACGAGATTCCCATTCCTGAGGGGGAACCCTCTAAGGCGTTGCGATGGACTGATCGCATGCGTCCGGGGACCCTACACAGGATGGAGTTTCGGAAGGTAGAGGGAACATGGGTTAGGAAGTCATCCACCTCCACACATACCTCCAGACACTCTCCTAGCCCTGAGCCAGATTTTGACTATCCTGACTTTCCCTCCACTTCTGCTCCTACCACCTCAGCCGGACCTTCCTCCTCAGCTCCACCACCTATGGAGGTCCGGATCGCTCCTGAGCAGCTCCTGGAGTTGCGGCAGGAGATTGTTAGAGACCTGCGAGATGAGCTACTTCGGGAGCTCCGAGGTTCAGTGCCAGCTCCCACTCCTGCACCCACATCTTCTGAGTTGGTCCCTTCCTTGACAGCCGTGACTGACATGACGGCCCATGTACGGGAAGAGATCTACAATGTGAGGAGTTTGATTCAGGCTCAGTTTTCCAGTATGAGTGAGGTCACGGGCATCACTCGGAAGATGCGCGATGACATCCGGAAGGACATGAGCACCACTACCCAGGGGGCCGAGCACTTGTCGAATGTGCTCATCGACAAGCTGGACGCACTGCAGAAGTCGGTCCTCGAGCTCGATACGACACAGAGCAGGGCCATTCAGGCCATTATCCGACAGCTCGAGTACGTCACCAATGCGGTCCAAGCACTGGTTGAGCGCATGCCTCGGGGAGCCACATCCTCGAGAGGAGGAGATACATCCTCGAGAGGGGGAGCCACATCCTCGAGAGGAGGAGCTACATCCTTGAGGAGACCGTAGCTGCTTTTGTGTTTTATTTTGACATGTACTGTTTTGCTTTACTTATTGTATTCTCAAATGTATTCACATACACATCAATACAATGAGTAGACATCTTATCTTCATTTCTGTGCAATTTGATCTATGATTGATTGTGTGTTCTGCTTACCTCCTTTTTTTTTGATACGATGACAAAAAGGGGGAGAAATATTGAATAGATATGTAAATGGAATCAACATAAAAGAAATCAAAATGAGAATCAAAAATTAAAACATAATTTGTTCTTAGTGGATTTGGTACCTCGAGGCTCATTATCTCTCTTTTGGGGCTCCTAATGGAGTAATCTCCAGAATCTATTCAAGGGATATTCGGAGATTAGCTGAATCCAACTCAAGAACAAATTGACAGATTTTCCCTGTAAATACCAAAATTTAAAATTCAAAAACTTCAATATACTAAAAGGAAATTCAGAGAATCAAAACATAGTAGAATGCATATGTTGAGGGGGAGAATCTAAATTTTTAAGAAAGCCAAATCATTAAATATATATAAGCCAAACAATTGATTGCATGATATGAAGGCTTATATAATTCCAAATGAAAGGGGGAGTTTTAACTCCAAAAATTTATTGTTTCACACCTTTCAAGCTTGGATATATTAAATTACCAGACATATGAATTCATTTATGGATTTATTTTCTTGTTTATTGAGCAATTCACTTTACATATACTCAAAGTTTTGTCATCATCAAAAAGGGAGAGATTGTGGAGTGATTGATTAAAACCCCTATTTGATTTTGATGAGCTCAAAGCATTTGAGTATATCTTATGTTTACTAATGAATTCAATTAAGTGTTTCAGTGAAAATCGTGTCTAAGTGTTTCTAGACTTGGTTCAAGATATTTTGGATAAGGTATGAAGTCAGTTTGAACTAAAGTCTGAGATTCGAGTCGACTCCAGGATATTACGAGTCGACTCCAAGCATATCAGAATCACTGGCACGGGCTCGAGTCGACTCCAGACCAGTACGAGTCGACTCCGACTTAGAACAGACAGACGAACAGAAAGCATCAACTTAAAACCTGTCAGCGAGTCGACTCCTGAAGTGCGCGAGTCGACTCCGATGCTTACCGAGTCGACTCCGGAGTAATATGAGTCGACTCCAAGAAGCTACAGACAGAAAAGTCAGAGAGCGTTATTTCGACCCTGAGATTCGAGTCGACTCCTGTGGAACGCGAGTCGACTCCGATGGTTGGTAGGTCGACTCCAAAGATAGTGAGAGTCGACTCTCAGCAGTACACAAGGCAAAAGTCAGAGAGCATTTTTCGGACTCTGAGATTCGAGTCGACTCCCGCATTGCACGAGTCGACTCCGAGACACCGCGACCCCAAAGAAGACAGAAGACAAATTTGCTGTCTCTGAGATTCGAGTCGACTCCCAGACAGCTCGAGTCGACTCCAAGGCAGCGCTTCACTAAAAACACAGAAGACTAAGTTTCGGAAACTGAGAGCCGAGTCGACTCCGGAACAGTTCGAGTCGACTCCAAGACTGGACGAGCCAAAAGACAGTAGATCGAGAGTTCGGGCTCTGAGCGCCGAGTCGACTCCCAGGATTGTCGAGTCGACTCGAGTGGGCCAAGTTGAAAACTGGCTCCGTGGATTTCATGAGATGAGCCGACTCCGAAAATGCCAAGTCAGCTCCAGAAGTTGGCGAGTCGACTCCGGGTCAAGACGAGTCGACTCCCAGTCGAAGAGGCGACTTTAATTCAAATCCGGAACAGTTGCCGAGTCGACTCCAGAAAAGCATGAGTCGACTCCCGCTACAGCCGAGTCGACTCCTGATCGCGCGAGTCGACTCCAACCCACCAACGGACATATTGTCAGGCTGTGCAGAATGTGCAGAACGGGCAGAAAAAGGTCTCTAACGGCTAGTTTCCGTGGGGGATGGCTTAAATAGCCACAGAAGACTGTAGCAAGGTAGAGAACAACCATTCCACTCAAAGTAATCAAGCTTTCAATCTCTGCAACCTGGTTTTCAACGAAAAAGAGGGAAGAGCAACATTAACTGCATCCACCTACTTCTTCCCAACATTGAAAGAGATCTCCTCCTGCATTCAAGTCGACCAGACATTCAAGAGGAGACCCGAAGTTCAAGAAGCCCTACTCTACTCCAACTCAAACGTGTTTGAGGGCTTCTAACTTCTCTTTTGTTTATATTGTTATTTATCTGCTTTTGAGAAGCTCTGTTTTTCTGTTACTCCTTTTTACTTCCATCTTGTCTTTGCTTGGTTCAATCGGGAGATTGAATCAAGGGTATAGAGGTTGGTTGGTGAGCCGAGTGTAAAACCAACGTGTGTAAGGGTTCGATTGTGATCCCGGAAAAACAATCGGGGTGGTTCTAGTCGGTAAGCCTGGGAAAACCGACCGAGTTCGTTGTGAGCTCGTAAAACAACAAGTTTGGTTGTGAGCTTGGAAAACAACCGGCTGTAATCCAAGAGGTTATAGTGAATTCCCAAGTGAGGCGTGGGGAGTGGACGTAGGAGCAAGGGTTAGCTCCGAACCACTATAAACATCGTGTTTGTGATTGCTTGTCTCTCTTTCTCTCATTCTCATTTCACTCAAAGCACATAGCAACTAATTAATCACCTTGCAAAAGTATTAATTAGTCATCTACAAAAGTTTTAATTGTAAAATTATTTTAAAACCCAATTCACCCCCCCTCTTGGGTTGTCTATCTGGGCAACAGACTGTGTTCTTAATTTTTATCTTTTGGAGAGGCATGCAAATTGGCTACAAGCCTTTTAAAATAAAAACAAAAATAGTTTTAGGAAGATCCATCTTTGGTATAGCATGAAGTGTCTACCTAAGTATGCTAATCTAGGGTGCGGCACACCTCATCTTCCTTGGCTTGGATCATCTTAGACTACTTTAGCAAACATGAATAGTAAATGGCATGCTCAAGGTTTAAACATCATAAAAGAATTTTTCATTGAGAATGAGAATTTAAAAAAACTCCAAAAAGATTAAAAGAGTAAAAACTACAATGCCCTGATACATCGCTAGGGCTTCATCCAGCCCTAGACTAGATGTTTAGCTGCACATGGCTTCCGAATGACCTCCCATCTTCATGTGAAAATCTTCCGCTCCGTTTGGCATCCCTCTATTCCCAAAATATCCCAAAGTGTTCTCTCCCCACCCTCCTTTCTTTTTTTTTTTTTATTTCTTTCTCTTCAAAATAGAGCATCCTCTATTTTCTATCTTCGAATCGAGCTCTCTCCCCTGCCTCCTTGCTCTCGTCTTCCTCTTATAGATCGTCGAAGACCCAGCGATCAATTCCCAGAGAGGAGGAGGGCGTGGTCTGCGGTCTTTGATCTCGCGGAGGCTGGATTATGGGCGCTGTTTTACACGGCTGATGGCTGGAGATAGGCGTGATCCGTGGAGCTCGGACGTGGAAGAGCTTGGCTTACAGGATGCTGGGGCTTCCTTCATGGATGGCTGGAGGATCCGACGGATGCATTACGGGCGAATTACTGGGAGATTGGATCACGGAAGAGGAGGATACACTGGGAGATTGGATGATCGCTGGCTACACACAGCTGATGGCGGAACACCCGAGGATGCTAGGAGGAGGCGATCACGCTTGGAGCTGGGAATCCGGAAGAGGAAGAGTCGCTACGCCATTTCTAGGATTCGGAAGCTGGTGGCTGGACGGACGATGATCATGGAGGATATTTGGTGTGAATGCGGGAGGGCTGAAGAAGAAGGTGGCTGGATCGGTGGCTCCGGATGCTCCGTGGATGGCTGATCACGGACGGCTGGGAAGAGAGGCTGGCCGCGGGATCGACGGGAGGACACCGTGGAAGATGGACGGCCGCGGGATCGATGGGAAGACACCGTGGAAGATGGACGGTCGTTATGCTCTGCGGGAGGAAGAAAAAGAACAGTGAAATTTCGTAACACTGTTCATATGAACAGTGTTTTCACGGAACACTGTTCATGTGAACAGTGTCATTTCAATAATTGGGTGAAAAGTTCTTTTTTTCTTGTTCTATTTTGATGTGAAAATGGGCATATGTGAATTGAAAACAAAGGTCTCCCCTGTTTCGCTTAGTTTGGAAACGTGATACGGATATGGGAATTTCTGAACCATTGGATTGCTTGGGGGAGCCACGGACAGTGGTCGCGGGAAAGGAATGAGATTGGTTGGGAATTGGCTTTGGATTTGAGGTGGGTCATGATTGTTGATTTGCTTGAACTTGTTCTCGAGCCCAATGTCATTTAAATTTAATTCTTGCTAAACTGCTTTAGGCCGAACTCAACAAGATTAAAAACAAGATCGTGACTTAATAAAAAGGGTTAATTAAATCTTTTTCCCCCTACAAAAATAATTATCTAATCAGAACCAAAACCCATTTAATTATACCTTAGCTTGATTACAACTCCATCAGGTTACCAAACCGGATCAACACAATCTCCTCCTTATATGTTTTCCTATAGTTTTCATGAAAGATCGCAACCAAGAGAGAGACAAGTTCAGAGTCTAGTTTAAGAAAAAAATTATTTACTTCTTACCATATTTTAAATTTATTTCAATAATTATTCAATTTCATGGTAAAATATGTATTTATCAGTTTAAGAACATTGATAAGTGCTATGGAAAGATAACTAAATTATAAATTATTCAGCACTTATCAGAGGTATAAATGGAAGGAGTGAAGTACTCCTTTAGCAGTTTGGGTTGTTCTTCGGCCATCTCGACAAGTGGTGTAGATCCTATGGTTCTATGGGTGCAGATTTCGGCTCGAAGAGCCCTAATAGAACGCTTTATTTCAGAATTAAAAGGTACTAATTCAGAAGATCTCGAACGACACCCTAGCATACACTAATACTCTTCTAATCAGTCAAGTACAATCAAACATGCACTAAAAGAAAAGCACATCAAATCCTTGTATTTGTCCTAAAATCACTAGACAGCTCCTAACTGGTTTGAAGATGGCACCTAAACCTCCAATCCGATCTAATGAACTGAGTTGATCAGGTAAGCTCCCAGATAAGTGGGGGGGTCACGATGCGTTGCAAAGATCCCACTTAAAAATCACTTGCCTTGAACAGATGAACTGTCTCCCTTATAGAGACAAAGCTTGCCTAGACATCAACTGAGCCACAGAGCGAAATTGGTGCAACTTTCGGTGATCTTCGTCCTATTGAGCTCAAATGTCCCTAGGGGCCAACGTCTAATTGATTTTAACTAAAGTGATAGCTATGTGAGAAATGATTCACCTAATTTGGGCAAGAATCTGGTGATGAAATTTAGTTCTTATCTTGTTGGGGTGATTGCCCTTACTATGTGTGGATTAATTGGTGTATGTGTATCAAGCAAGCATTCACACTTTTGCTGAAATTAAAATCAAACAATCACCACAAAATTTCAAGCTAATTGGGAATCAATTTAAATACGAAAGGTTTAGAGGTTACGAAAGAAAATTTTTCCAGCAATTTTTTTTTTTTAGGCAAACCTCTACAGCATTCCTTTTCCAGCAGTTCCCTTTTTGATCATCCCAGATTTCTTCTTTGATTCGTGATCAAATAATACCAAGAGAAAAATCAAAAATTAGTAAGAGAGGAAAAAAAAAGATAAGGAAAGTAGCAAAAATAGAAAATATTTTTATTTTATTTTAGATATATATTATTTTTGAAAGTATTTTTTTTATGAAGAGAAAAACAACTATGCTAGCAATCCCCTGCAACGGCACCAAAAATTGATAGTCAACTTTAAAGACCACGCAATAGCACGTATCTGGTAGGATAGTGATTACGGGCATCAATCCACAGGGATTGGGGTACAGTTGTTTTCTTAAAAATATTTTAAAAAGAGAGTTTGTGAAGAAAATTAAACTAAAAATTTAATAAAAATGCAATTGACAATGATATGAGTAGAAGGAACCTAGGGCAAAGGAATTCACCACTAACATAAGAATAAGGGTTATTTGTAACTTAATTTATTTTTGGATTAACATGCAAATTGGCTAAAAGCCTAATAAGCATTTAAATAGAAATTCACAAAAGCAATTTGGGAATAATCCATCTTCAGTTGGCATGAAATGTCTACCCTAATTTAAGATGGTAGCACACCACATCTTCCTTAAGCATGGACTATCTTATATTTACTTAGTGATCATGAAGAACAGTTGTATAAACTTCATATTTAAAATCACAGAAATTAAACATGAGATAAAAGAGGATATTCATTAAAAACAATAAGTTCATACAACTCCAAGAATTTAAAATTAAATACATAAAACCTGTATCCCTTTGTTAGGGCTGCATCCAACCCTAATGAAGAGCTTAGTCTTCCATGGAATGGGGAATGACAGCAGCGATGTAGAGGACTCCCATCACGGCTATCTTCTTCCTTTCTCCATCTTCTCCCTTCTCTGGCCTCTGCAGGAACTTCCTAGATGCCGAACTCTTCCAATTTTTGGGCGAGAAAAAGAATGCTCCTCCTTCACGTCCTGACTCCCTTTTTATAAGCTGCCCCCACTCCCTCTCTACTTCCCTATCTCAAGTGCCAGATAAGGATGGAAAGATTGAGGTGATCCCTTCATTGGAATAGTGCTCACGGTTAAGAGGAGATGAGGATGAATTGTGGAGAAGGCGCGTGAAGTTGCTGGGAGCTAGAACTTGTCCGTGGCTAGGATAACGATCCATGAAGCTGGGGAAAAGCATGGACGGTTGGATGGTTTATGCTGAAGAACTGAATCCGTGGATGGAGGAAGCCTTGAATCGCAGACGATGGACGTTGAGAAGGTCTTTGATCTGTTCCGATGCATGGGAAAACAGTGGGTTTGAGAGGATCTCGGAGGCTCTGGGAGCAACTCACGGACGCTGGGATGAATTCGTGGAAGGAAGAAAAGCTGGAGATGGAGCTAATCCGGATGCTGGGAAGCTTGGATTTGGCTCTATCTTGGCTTAGATCTAGCGGAAGAAGCTAAGAGGTTCGGAGAAGGATCGGGTGATGCAGATGACGTGGAAGGAAATGAAATGAAGGAGGAGCTTGGCGATGGAGCTCTATTCCGAACGGAATAGCTGGCCGGGTGTTGGATTTGGTTCTGTTTGGATGCCGTGAATGCAGGGGAGTTCGGAAGGGAGTGATCCGTGGGAGATGGGACTCCGGAATGCGGAAGATCTTATGCGAATAGCCAAGACGAGCGTGAAGCTGATCGGATCTCGGCTGGGAATGATGAGAAGAAATTTATGAAGACGTTGGATGTGATTCAGAGAAGAGGATGTTGGAAATTGTATCCTAAATGTCAATCGTTAGCATATTGATGATTGAATTTTGTAAATGAATTGACAAATTAATAAAGTGTTATTTGGCATTATTCATCATTTCATCTTCAAATGAACTCTTATATGATGAAGTTCTTAGGACTTATGTTATGATAAAGAAGGATTTATCTTCGAGTTCTTAAACTTGTTCGCGACCAAATGATATGTTGTTACTAGGACGACAGCATTATCGAGATTAGATCGTTGTATGATATATACGTTGGTTGTCCTCTTAACCAAGGAGTGTGGAGACACTGGTATGCCACATAGGTGAAGTGTAGGAGTACATTTCACTGAACGTGACCAATTTCGGAATGCTCTACTGTCAAAAGATGTTCCGAGTGGATATGGGTATAAATTTGGCCCTCTGACCTGAGATCGCAACCTGTGACTAACAAGCAACTCATTGTACTTTGGTACTGGACTACCTGGATTTTTAATTCAGTGACGGAAGATCACTGGGTGCAGTCAAGTACTTGCGTAGTCAGTTGTGGGACGAGGTGGAATTGACTCCTCCTGGAAACAGAAAATAATGTCTTATGATTAATTTAGCAAAACCTTGGCCAGAGTAATCCCAGTGAGGAGTCACGGGATATCTAAAGTTAATCACATAATGGATGTACTAATTGTAGGGTTGACAGTAAGCTCTAAGTCATCCTGGCATTAGGAGTCAAAGGGATTGAATTATACAGTAACCATAGTTTAGAGTTCCAGAATATTTGCTTCGCATATATTTGGCCTATCCAGACGTGGGGTACCATTGCTAGATGGTCACATCGATTAGTGTAGGAAGTCGTTCCTATACTACCGACTTAGGTTCGAACCTATGAGGTCACACGCATAGAAGATTTCTGATTGATCAAGAAGGCTGATGAATGATTAAGAATCATTCAGAGATAATTTGGTCAATTCGATTGGTAAATTATCTTATAAAATAATTAAAGTAATCATCGGAGGATTAATTAGTAATTAGTTTGCTAATGAACTCAATTGGATTGAGTAATTAGACTAAGGATGAGCCAAATTGAATTAGATTCAATTGTAGGCTCAATCAGGATTTTTGACTTGATTGGATTAGGTCTGAATCAAGAGGACTTAGGTTGACCAAATTAAATTAGATTAAATTTGTGCTTAATTAGGGATTGACCTAATTAGATTAGGTTCAACCCATGGTAATTAGATCATTCTAATTGTTAGGATTTAATTAAATTAAATGGGTTTGATCTGAAATTGTTCGGATTTTGAAATCCACATGTCAAATATCCATGCATGGCACCATAAATTGATTTTTAATAAGATTAAAAATTAATTTAATTTATTTAATGGTGCCATCGGACACTTGGCAACATCATGGACTTCTTTCATCATCAGATGGGGTGACATGGAGAGATAAATTCATGAAAAGAATTGGATAAGGTCAAATTCTCTCTCTTCATGGCATATGTCATCCTTATCTTTATCTCACTTCTAATTAAGGTTGAATTTTGAATTTAATCACCACAAAATCACCACGTGACCCTCTAATCTGATTGGAGGCATGGAAATTTTGAAATTGAAAGAGGAAAGTGGCAACATGATGAATGGTTTAGATTAGATCAAGCTTCATCATGTAATGGCGCATGAACTTGAATTTTAAATTCAAAATTTAAAACCCCATAAAATCCTCCTCAAATATGGGATGGTTGGCATGAAGTTAGAGGGGATAGCAACATTAAAAGGACCTCCATCAGCTGGTGGTCGAATTCAAGAAAAAAAGAGAGAAAAAGAAGAAAAAAAAGGGAAAAGAAAAGAGAGGAACCCTAGTTCATGCATGGAAAATTCTGCATTCAGTCTAGCCGACTTCTTCCTCCTCTAAGTCCATCACGCCATTAGTGTTAGGGGTCCCTGATCATAAGAGTCTTTAGATCAGATCTAAGTCCTCTTCAATCCCTCTAAACCTTTCCTCCAAGTTCTTCCAAGAAGGTGGATCAAAAGTTGATAGCATTGGGAAAATCAAATTTTTCAGCCTCAAGAAATTCTGCGCAAGCTAGCACTTCCGCAGGATTGGATCTCTTCAGGAACTTCGCGTGTACTTCTCGTAGAGGCCATTCGTGTGCGTGGCTACGAAGTCAAGGATCAGATCCACAAGTTTCTTCTATCATAAAAGGTATTAATCCCACATCAATATTTTATTTTGAGTCAGGGTCTAGATCTGATTCCTCGAGATTTTACCCTCCTTTGGGGCTCCTCACAGAGTTATATCCAGAATCCATTCGATGGATATTCGGAGATTAATCAGAATAGAGTGTATCTTTCAGATCTGATAGTTAATCATGCATGAAAGTTTTAGCATAATTGTTTAAACGATTTCGGCATAATCCTATGTGTTCTTAAGATGCTGATTTCTAGATTTGATTTTGTAAGCATGCATGAATTAAATTATTTGATTTGATTTTTTCGCTGCATTTTAAAACTTTAGTCAATGGGCTACACACAAGCACTAATCATGATAAGAAAATGGCTCAACAAAATTCAAAAACCATGAAGCTGTTATATTGTGCATTAGATGAGAATGAGTTTAATTGCATATCTTCTTGCATAACTGCTAAAGACATATGAAATATGCTAGAGGCTAAATATGAAAGTACTAACATTTTTAGTGAATCTGAAATTAGCTCTGAAGAAGATGAGAGGCAAGCTGATATTGAGAACCTAAGCCTTGTGGCACACAAGGATGAGGTATGTATTGAAACACAAAGTGTCTCCTGAATATGAAGTATATGATAAAATTGAAAATGATTTTACACTTGATAAGTTACATGATGCATTTCTTGATCTAATGAAAGAACATAAGAAACTCATTTGTAAAAATAAGAACCTGACGAATGAAAAGAAAACCCTAGTAAATGAAAAATTGAAATTGTCTAATTATTATGAAACATTAATTAAGAAACATACTAATGAAACTAAAATCTTAATTGAGAAAAATAAAGAATTAAATCAAAAAACCAACTTCTCACTGAAAGCTATGATAAACTTAAGAAAAATAATGAATTGCTTTCAGAAGATAATAGAAGATTAACTAAAGAAGTTGACAAATTGAAACCTGTTGTTGAAAGATTTACTTTCAGCTCTGAAAAATTAAATCTAATGATAAATAATCAAATAGCTGAATTTGATAAAGTTGGATTGGGATATCAACCTTGGTACACCCAAAAATCTTTCAAGAATATATTGTTAAAACAGTTTCTAATTATTTTAAAATAGATTCTTATAATGTTGATAAACAGGAACAAAAGCTAAGCAAAATCTCTTCTGTTGTTTCTAAATCTATACATTACAAATTTGATGAACCTAAAAGGCAAAAACAGAAAATTGTAAGTTAATCTACTACTCATGTTAAATCTATGTTTGTTAAATTTAATAAGAGTATGCAGAAATACATTTCTTGTAATCCTAAAACCTGCAAACTAATAAACAAAATAGCTATTAAGAGAATATGGGTTCCAAAAGAAACAATTATAGCTAACCTACAAGGACCCAAAAGAGCTTGGGTTCCTAAGTTGAAAATCTGAATATTTTCTGCAGGTGTGTCTAGCACTCAAGGCTCCAACAAAAAAATGTTAATTTAGACATTGGGTGTTCTAGACATATATTAAAAAATGAGACTTAAAATATAATTAAGAAGAGTGACTAAAATGGAAGAAATAATGAAATTAGTAATCCTTGCATCCTCTCATATTGAAATTGTAGCTAGTATTAATCATTTCTGTGATATAAGTGATACTTTTGGTATGAAAAGAAAATATATCCAAATCACTCCATCTTTCTATATTATGCTTCAGTTATTGATGGATAATTTGCTTAATCAATACTCTTAGAATAACTCTTTGAATTCTCTATATGCTTGATTGAGAGTTCTTATCCATGGCATTATCTTCTATTGATTATAAACATAAGAATGTCTACTTGGTATATTTTTTTTAAATATATGCATTAAGAATACCAAGATTAAAGAGTCTAGTTTTGGCATATAAAATCAACTCATACTAGTATGGACTTAATCTCAAAAGACCTTGTCATTGGTTCACTTAGATTAATTTTTGCAAGGTCAAAGTTTGCTATGTATGTCATCTAGAAAAATAAACTAGAATCATTTCTAAATCTGAAAATATTGTTTTCACCTTTAGCCTTTGAAAATTCTCCATAAGAACTTATTTGGATCTCTAGGATTGTGAACCTAGGAGATAAGCTTTCTGATTTTGTAATTGTGGAAAATTTTTCAAAGCTAATATTGGTTTTATTCTTGGCACTTAAATTAAAATATTTTCTGCATTGGCACAAACTCACAAAAAGGGTTCAAATGAAAAAGATTTGCAAACTATGAAAATAAAATTGTATCATGGCATAGTTTTGAAAACCAATTTCTTATTGAGTTGTGCACAGAAAATAATATTGAATACAATTGTTTCTACACCAAGAACACCATAAATAAAATAGAGTTGATAGAATCCTTGAAGAAATGAAAAAGACAATGTTGTATGATAGTCATCTACTTAAATGATTTCTGTTAAAAGCTATCATCATTGCTTGTCATACATATGGTTTCTATTAGAAAACTCCTTTTGATCTTCTGAAAAATAGAAAATGATATATTGTATATTTTTTATATTTTTCAGTCATACATGTCATGCTTGATATGTTCTTATGAAAATAATGTCAAATCTGATAAAACAAATATTTCTTTGGATATTAATCTTCAAGCAATGCATATAGAATATTCAATGAAAAGATACTAGTTGTAGAGATATCAATTCATACTATTCTTATTAAAACTAGATCCTTTATTGAGAATATAGTTTAACATTTTGATTCTATGTAACAATCTGAATTTTGATAGAAACAACTGTTTAAGATAATTTGATTAAAACTTAGCTAGCACGTCTTATTGATAGTTATCTTAAGCAAATAGAATCTAAGCTAAATTGATTCTGAAAACAAGAAATTGATTTAACCTTGATGAATCTTCCTATTGCCTCACATGCTTGTTCTTGAACCATCTTGGTTAATGAAACTATCTCTTTAGTTCAAGTGACATGTGCTTGCTTATATTTAGGCAATCTCTTGAGTAAAGTGACTCAACATTCAATTATTGTCATATCTTATGTTGAGTCATCTAGTTAAGAAATATGTTGTATGAATGTTTTGTATCTTGAAGCAACTAATGACTTTCTTTCAAGAAAGAAAAGAAGTTTGTTAATAATGCAGGATCCTTGAGCAAGAAAATGAGAGATTTCAACTTGAAGGACACCTCCACATAAGATACAATAAACATTCCCTTGCAAACAAAAAAAAGGGAGAGATTTTCTTCAGCCAAGGGTGTAAAGAATCTAAAAGGTATTTGGCTTGAAGAATGCTAAATGCACTGGTAATCTAAACTCTTCTCTTGTGAGTTAGTTGAGCAAAATCAATAGTCTGAAATTATATGGTAGCATGATTAAACCTTTAATTGCTGATCATCTTGATATCATGCTTCATTCTCATGCTAGTGATAATTGTTTCATGGTGTGATTAAATTGAAGTTTACCTTTTCCTATATAATGCATAACCATGAAATACACAAGCTTATGCCTCAAACCTCTAATTCAAAATAACTTGTGATAAGCTATGAATCATTGGGCATAATGAAAATGCTGTTTGCATGGTATATATTTATATGCAGCATATTAGATTAATTTTTTATTCTGCTCTTTCATGTAATTACTTGAAATAATAAAAAGAAAGAGAGATAAAGAAAAGAAAATGAACAATTATTCAAGGGAAGTAAAATCTAAGTAAAGGCAAATACTCCAATCTTTAGAAAAAGCAAAACAAGCATAATATATTTGGCACATTTGTGAGACTAATATGAACATTCCTTTTGGAAGAGATAAAATCCGTAATTAATTACAGAAAAAGTTTGAAGTGAACATTTTAACCCTTCTATATTGCTCATCATAGGGATGGTGCCAATGGGGAGGCTAGTGGTAGTACCCGGCACTATTTGACCCAACTATTCGGTGTAGGGCATATTAGGGACGGCACAAGAGGGAGGCTAGTGGTAGTACCTCGTGCCCCTTCCAACTCCACCGGATAGGGAGCAAATAGAGTATAGAGCATAGAAAAGTAAAACCAAAAGAAATGAAGATTAGAATATCCACTGAGTGGTTAAAGGAGGAAATTCAAAAATGAGGAAATGAATGACAAGATAAATGAAAGTATATAAAAAGCTTGTGAAAAGCCAAATGAAGTTTCGATCACTTGAAAACACACCTTAAGGATAAAAGCTTAAACTTAATTTAAAAATGCTTCTATCATTGCATTTTTGTAACTTTCATTATATACTTCAATGATTGCATCATTTTGGGGAATAACTCAATATGATTTCTAGATGAAAACTACGGTTTAAGAAAAAATAGAATTACTTTGGATACCTTGGTTGTTTGCTCCGATACGCATCTGAAACATATCATTTTTTATCTTATAAGTGTACTGAAATTGGTCTAAATGATGTATTTTTCAATGATCTTGATTGCAAATAAATGGTTCTAAACATATGATATTATTTTGATATTAAAAAGATTTATGGTGCTTCATATATACATTGCTGAAAAACTATGACTAAGAAATTAATATTTTGAATATACACTCCTACATAATTAAATGCTTCTATCATTAAAAAGAAAAGCTATTTTTAAGAAGAGAGTTAATGATCCTAAAGCTTAGAATATTTCAACTCACTTCAATAATTCTTATAGAAAAGAAAATGTAATTACTTTTGAAAGAAACTTGAGCTTCAAAAGAATTATTTTCTGATTAATATCTCCATACATATTCAAAAAAAATAAGAGGAAATATAATTTATTCTTGGAAGATTAAAAAGAGTGATTGCTATAAATTTTGAAAAATTCTAGATCACTCTACATTCTTGATATTATAGAAGAACAAAAAAAAAAGGTTTGAAAGAAAATGCATCTTTTGAGGGGGAGCTTTAAATACTCAATCTCTTTATTGAAAATTATCTTCAAACTCTAAACTCTCAAATGGAATGATTAATTAAGGGGGAGAAAGAAAATTTCAGAGTGAGAGATCATATAGAACTTAATCGTATAAATTCGCATCTAAAGATGAGACAAAGAATACTAAATGTAAAGTGGTATTAAACTTTGTGCTTCATTGAATATCTTTTGAAAGTTGGATTTCCATCTGTATTCATCGGTAAATCATTTATTTCTGAAAATTTAATTGAAAAGGATTCCATCTGTCTTAGTTTCGAAAATTTATCTTGGAATCTACTTATGAGTTCTTATTGGCTTGCACTTTAGTGTTTCAATCCTGAGCCAATTCATTTTAATTGATTTTGATTCTATGATCTTTAAAGGAGTAAAAGAAAGTCTTTAAGAGAGCTTTAAAAGAACTTTCAAAGCCCTGAATTTTATGTATCCTACATTGCATAAATTCATATTTTGGTATCTATGCTCCAATACTTTTATATCATGAAAGAACTTTGAAGTCATTAAGAATTAAGGATTCAACATAATCTTATGCTTTTCGAGTATATAAGTTTTGATCTTTATCTGCTCTTATACTATACTCTAAAAATTAATTAGATTGCTCTCATGTTGCTATATACTTAATATATTAAAAAAAAAAGGGTATTGGATTTTCATTCGTGCTTTCTTTGAATATTATTCTTGATACTCCTTGAAATAACTTGAAAAAGATTCCATCTACACTTGATTTCAAAACTATCTTTGGAATCTACATTTAGAGATCACTTCTGGCTTACATCCTTAATATCTCATTCCTAAAGCCAAACACATAGAAATAAGATATCATTTTATTAGGGATCGTGTGCAAAATGGAAACATATGTACTGAGCATATATGGACTGAAAAACAATTAGCCGACATATTCACAAAATCCTTGAGTGAAGATAGATTATGCACGCTAAGGAGGGAATTAGGCATATGTGATCCTTTTTATTGAAGAGATATAAAAGGGAGCAAGCAGTCTCATGATACATTCCTCCCATTTCTAAAAACCTATGAAACATGAGTCAAACTTGTAATCTATAGATTCCTTACTCATGTATCATTGTCCCAGAAAGAATTTGTAAGGATTGGAAGCAAGAAAAATTTTTAGAAGCGAAAAGAAAGAGAAAGGAAAAATTTTTGAACTTGGGTCGACCGAACCCAGAATAGGGTCGACCCAACGTTGAGTCGACCCAAGAAAATTCTTGAGTCGACCCAACGTCGGGACCCCACTATTAAAAGGGGGACCCGTGAGCTATCTAGGGCACTGTTTACCCTTTGTTCTCTTCCGAAAATCCTATTTCCCACTCTCAAATCTTCTCCAATCATCTCCAAACAGTAGATTACTTCAATATCTTGGAGAAATGGGACCCAAGAGAGCCGTAGCCAAGCGATCCGGGAGAGTCTCACGATCTTGTTTAGAGCCTAGGATATGTATCTAGTTCTCATATGTATTTTGTGTTGATCATGTATTTTGAACCTTGATTGAGGAACATTGTATTTGCTTTTGTTTTTGGCATGATTGTACTAAAATGTTCCTATTTTGATCAATGAAGTTTGAATGTTTGTTATTTATTGTGTCTTTTTCCATGTACCTATTTGATGATAACAAAAAGGGGGAGAAGTAAAGAAAGAGTAATAGGGGAGAAGTAAAGATAGAGTAAATAGAGTAACAAAAAGGGGGAGAAGTAAAGAAAGAGTAATAAGGGAGAAGTAAAGATAGAGTAATAAGAGGAGAAGTAAAGAAAGAAGGAGAAATAACGAAATAACTTGTAAAACAACTTGAAAATCATATAGAAAAGCATATGCATCCGAGGGGGAGCAATTCAAAAAGTCAAATTGGCAACATTTAAATGATATAGGGGGAGACTTCACTCTTATATATGAAAAGCTGAAATTCAGCAAGTTAAGCCCTTTCAAAAAACTGATTTTAAAATAAGTATCAATAGGCTCATACTATTTATTTTGTAATCATCAAAAAGGGGGAGATTGAGAATGATAGTATTATTTTGATGATTAACAAGCATTTAACAAGAGTATGTTATAAGTTAAAACGATACTTCATTTATAAGTCTGTTACTCTCAGTATATTTGTATAAATTGATATAGATACATTTCATTGTTTATATGAATGAATCTAACCTTGAGATGCAGCAAAGTGTGGATTGAGTCGACCCAAAGGATGATTGGGTCGACCCCGGCACATCAAGAAATCATTTGGCACACTTCTGCAAAAATGGTGTTGGGAACCCGCCCATGCCGCTGATATTTCAAAAATTTTTCAGATGGCAGCGGAAAGGGGGCATGTGCGGGATCGACGTTCATCGCATGAACGTTGTTTCGAGACCTTTCGTAATTAGGTAAGAATTAAAACTTTTAGAACTATTAGGAAGATCAAATCTTCACCTTGGGCGGGTAGATGATCACCGCAAATCTGAATTCGTGGTTTTGAAAGAGGGTTCGCTTGAAGCCGTTCAAACGTCCGGCCTCTACAGGTATCCACACGAAGCAGGATCCGATCCAAGCTTTCTATCTCACCGGGGTGCTAGCTCCCTTGCAGAGATAGCTTTGATGGCTGATGTCCTCCCTCTCAATCAACTCTTGATTGTGCTTGGAAGGAGGAAGAAGAAGGATGAAGACTAGGAAGAAGAAGAATCCCTGCAGCCTTCTTCTCTTTTCATGCGTTGGAGCCAAGGAAGAAGACCAAGAGGAGGGAGACGCCTCCTCTTCTTTTCCCTTTGCTGATGGCGGCTGAACCAAGAGGAGGAGAGGGGCTTCCACGGCTTGAAGAGGAGGAAAAGAGATACACTAGGGCGCCGGCCGTAGTCCTCCTTTAATAAGGATGAAGGGCTCCTACAAGTTAGGAGCCCTTGACAACTTTCCAAGAGGGGGCGCCGGCCCCCTTCTCTCTTCATGTCGCACCTAATCAAGTGGAGAGGGGCTGATGCCCCTCTTACTTGGTTAGCCTAATCCTCTTCCAAAGAGGATTAGGTCCCTCTTTCATGGTTTAATCCTAATCTAATTAGGATTGGCCAAATTGGGTTCAATCTATGCTAGTCCTAATCCAATTAGGACTTGAATGAACCATGACTCAATTGAACTCTTCAATCCTAATCCAATTAGGAGTCATGTTGATTCATTAGATTAATAATTAATTTAGACTTAAGGAATCCTAAACCAATTAGGATTTGTTTAGTTTTAGTCCTAATCCAATTAGGACTCTATTTGAATCCGAAGTCCTAATCTAATTAGGATTTCTAGGAATCCTACTCCAAGTAGGAATCCTATTTTAATTCAAAATTCCTAATCTCATTAGGATTGTAGGAATCCTATTCCAAGTAGGAATCCCAGTCCTACTCCAACTAGGATTCTCAGTCCTAATCCAATTAGGATTCTAGGAATCCTACCCGAAGTAGGACTCTTGTTTCAAGTCCAATTAATTAATTCCCTTGGTTCCTTCTTCAACTTCTTTATCAATCAAATTGATTACTTGTGATTCTTAATCACGATTTCAACCATCGGATCGGTCAATACTTCTAGTGTGTGTGACCCCATAGGTTCTATTCTGACTGGTAGTGAGATATATTGTGATTTCTATCTCAATATCATTGAAAACTCCTTTCAATGGGTTGGAACGATTCCAACTCAACTCATTAGGGTTTATCGATCATCGAGATAATCCCTGTGAGTCCCACCATCCACCAGTGACACCTAGCAGCATGTAGTGGCTACCCAGCAGAATGGAATGATGAACCTCTAGGTGCAGTTAACATGTGATACAGTCCTACTATCGTGGATCCCTACAGGACGGAGGTCATGGACAACTCGTCAAACCCCATCGTCTGTCATATGTCAAGATTTGTTCGACTTGAGTTCGATAGTGGAAAACTCTTTTTCCACTTTATATTACTGCCCTGGCCAAGGTCTTAGAACTCAGTCTAACAAATCACATAGGATCACTCCTCTTCTATCAAGGTCGATAGATTCCTTATAGGTGCATACCCGACTCCTACAGTGAACTTACTGCAGCCAATCTACACTGCATGGACCCATATGGCTAGAGACCATGTATGTGTGCAGTCAAACTACAATAACCTCACTGTGAGCAGCCGAAGCACCGCAGGTCAAAGGACCAGTCACACTACTGCAACATCAAGCAAGTCACTGACGAGTGGATAGACATCCAAGTGACTTCTTGTCTTGGTCACGCTCAGTACCCTTGTTCTCTAACAAGCACCTGCACTATCACTTCAGTGTCACTACACTGTGGACTCAAGTCTCGTCCATCCAGAAGGAAAGTGATCTGTGCACTGATCGGATCGATCACCGTCCTCGTGATGATCCATTGATCAGGAGCATTTAGAAATTAATCACCAATGATACATGGCTCAAATTCTCAACTCTTGAGAATATGTATCATCATCTTATTAATTTCTTGGACGATTCATAGACACATAAACAATATGAATGAAAAGATGCCTTTTATTTATTCAATAATAAATAGTCAAGTACAAAATTATGTCCCTAGAATCAACAATGTGTCAGCCAAATTGGCTTCTAGGGCATACATCTAACAATCTCCCACTTGCACTAAAGCCAATTGGTCATATATCTTAGGCCCATCTTCTCAAGGTGGGCTTCAGTCTTTTGCTGACTCAGCTGCTTAGTGAACGGATCTGCCACGTTATCCGCGGAGTCTACTCTCTGCACCTCTACATCATAGTCGCGTATGAAATGGAAGCGCCGTTCTATGTGCTTGGATTTCTGATGAGACCATGGCTCCATAGCTTGTGCTATGGTGCCAATGTTATCGCAGTAAAGTGTTATGGCATCTAATGACATTACACCTAACTCTGCAATTAACTTTTAATCAGAAGGTTTCCACTGCACCCTTAGATACGGCTTAACATTTAGCTTCTAAGGTAGAATCTATAATGATCGGTTGTTTGGAACTCTTCCAATTTACTGAACCACAATTGCACATATTCTGATGTAGACTTTCTATCATCAATATGTGTGCATCCTTCTACCTTCAACTCTGATCTTCTTCCAAAGACCAAGAACATGTCCTTAGTTCTTCTCAAGTACTTAAGACTGTTCTTCACAGCTATCCAGTGTTCTTCACCTGGATTCGACTGATATCTGCTTGTGACACTCACAGCAAGAGCTATATCAGGTCGTGTACATTAGCATGGCATACATGAGGCTTCCTATTGCCGATGCATAAGGAATCTTGCTCATGCGTTGAATCTCTTCAGATGTGTTGGGGCACATCTTCTTGGAGAGATGAATTCCATGCCTTAGGGGTAAGAGACCCCTCTTGGAGTTTTCCATGCTGAACCTCTTCAGCACCTCCTCTATGTACATTTTCTGTGAAAGGCCAAGCATCCTTTTAGATCTATCTCTATAGACCTTTATTCCCAAAATATAGGATGCTTCCCCAAGGTCTTTCATGGAGAATTCTTTTGACAACCAGACCTTAACCGAGGTTAGCATGGGAATATCATTCCAACTCCGAGATGCTTGCTTTAGTCCATAGATGGACCTTTGCAGCTTGCAGACCTTGTGATCTCCATCACTGGAAGTGAAACCCAAAGGCTGTTCCATATAGATATCTTCATCAAGATATCCATTCAGGAAAGCAGTTTTCACATCCATCTGCCAGATTTCATAATCATGAAATGCTGCAATGGCAAGCAATGTTCGGATGGATTTTAGCATGGCTACAGGTGAAAAGGTCTCCTGATAGTCAATGCCTTCGCGTTGACTATACCCTTTCGCCACAAGCCTTGCCTTATAGGTCTCTACCTCTCCATCCGAACCTATCTTCCTTTTGTAGATCCATTTGCATCCAATAGGTACAATACCTTCTGGTGGGTCTACTAAGGTCCAGACTTGGTTGGAATGCATGGAGTCTAACTCTGACTTCATAGCTTCCAGCCATTTCTCGGAATCGATATCAGATATCGCCTCGTTGTAGGTTTTGGGATCCTGTATGTGATCCATATCTCCCACCAGGAACATTTCCTCGGTATCCTCTTCTAGTATACCTAAGTATCTATCGGGAGGATGGGAGACCCTACTAGATCTACGAGGTGGTTGAGGGACATCGTGTACTGGCTCTTTATGAATGGGTTCAATAGGATCCATGACTCGTTGCTTTTCAGAGACTTTCTCTTCAAGCTCAATTTTCCTCCCACTGCCTCTATCAAGGATAAACTGATTTTCCAAGAAGATGGCATGACGGCTCACAAACACATTGTGATCCTCTGAGACGTAAAAATTGTATCCTAATGACTCTTTAGGATATCCTATAAAAAGAGCACTTATGGTCCTAGCCTCTAACTTGTCTGCCTGTAGTCGCTTGACGTGGGCCGGACATCCCCAAATCTTGAGATGACCAAGACTTGGTTTCTTGCCATGCCATATCTCATACGGTGTGGTAGGAACGGATTTAGAGGGAACTCTATTCAATAAATAAATCGCTGTGAGTAAGGCATCTCCCCAAAGGAACATAGGTAAATCAGTGAAGCTCATCATGGACCTGACCATGTCCAACAGGGTCCGATCCCTCCTCTCTGACACCCCGTTGAGTTGAGGTGTACCCGGAGGTGTCCATTGTGAGACTATGCCGTTTTTTTTGAGATAGTCCCGGAATTTCCCACTAAGGTATTCTCCTCCTCGATCTGATCGAAGAGCCTTAAGAGGTTTTCCAGTTTGTTTTTCTACTTCATTCTTGAACTCTTTGAACTTTTCAAAGGATTCAGACTTGTGTCTCATAAGATACACATACCCATACCGTGAATAATCATCGGTAAAGGTAATGAAGTAAGAATAACGTCCCCTGGCTAGCACATCGAATGGGCCACATACATCTGTATGTATTAGGGTAAGTATTTCAGTGGTCCTCTCCCCATGTCCTACAAAGGGCAGTCTAGCCATTTTTCCTTGAGGACAGGACTCGCAAACTGGATATGACTCGGAAGTCAATGAGCCCATCTTTATCCATTTTGTTCATTCTGTCCTCTCCAATATGGCCAAGCCTGAGGTGCCACAAATATCTTTGGTTTATCTCATCTCTGGATCTTTTGGATCCTTTGGCACTCACTTCTTGCTCGGTAACATTCACAGATACATTCATATGTAAATGATAGAGACTGTCGATCATGAAACCACGTGCGACTATTTTATTTCTTAAATAAATAGAACAGCAGTCTTTGTCAAATGTAAAAACATGACCTTCCTGTGCTAGACATGAAACAGAAATCAAATTTCTGCTAGCAACAGGTACATAATAGCAGTCTCTAAGTATTAAACTAAATCCAGACGGTAGTCGCAGATGGTAGGTGCCCACAGCCACAGCAGCAACTTTTGCCCCGTTGCCAACCCTAAGGGTTACCGCACCTTCCGCCAGCCTTCTACTTTCCTTTAGACCCTGCATGGTAGTGCACAGATGAGCACTAGAACCAGAATCTATAACCCAACTAGAAGTAGAAGAAATCGTTAGATTAGTTTCAATTATGAGCAAGTCTATACCTTCTGAAGGTGTGTCACCTTTCTTGTTCTTCAGGCTCTCGAGGTATGAAGGACAGTTTCTCTTCCAGTGGCCTTCGACATTGCAGTGGAAACATTTTCCTTTGTCGTTAGCCTTTTTCTTTTGAACTTCCTTCTTTGGCTTCTTGTCTTTCTTCTGCTTCTTAGCATGCTTCTTTTTCTTCCAAGTAGACTTTCTCTTGGAACCAGAAGTCAACTCAGCAGCAAGGACATTGCCCCTTGAACCTTTCAAGGCTCCCTCAGCAGTTACCAACATGTTGATTAGTTCAGTCTTAGTGCATTCAATCTTATTCATGTGGTAGTTTACTATAAACTGACCAAATGAATCAGGAAGTGACTGTAGGATCAAATCCACTTGCAATTCCTTGTGCATGTCCATACCGAGCTTCTCAAGCTCCTCTAGGTCCTTGATCATGGTCAGACCGTGATCATGGACAGACTGCCCCTCGCGCATCTTCATTTTGAAAAGCCTCTTGGACACTTCAAAACGAGCTGTGCGACTCTGCTCACCATACAACTCTTGCAGGTGTGCCAGTATGTCCCTAGCAGTCTTTATATTTTCATGCTGGCATTGGAGTTCATTAGACATGGATGCCATCATATAGCATTTTACTCTAATGTCATCATCCAACCACTTTTTATGCATCTCACGCTGAACATCAGTAGGACGTGTTGGTAGTGTGGGGATATCTGAATCGAGTATGTAGCCTATTTTCTCACAGTCCAAAACTATTTTGAGATTTCTAAGCCAGTCTTTGTAATTGGTTCCGGTCAGTCGATTGGTCTCAAGAATACGGGTCAAAGGGTTTGAAGCTGACATTGTATCTGCAGAGAGTAAAGATTCTAGTTAGACTTTTGTACTTGATCCTAATCTGTTCTAAGGTCTTTTAGAACAAATGTAACTCCCACTATTTTCTCGAATCCCTCACACTCCCCTGGTAGGAAAACGGAAATTCCACACGACTAGAGTTTCTAGTGGGTACTGCGGTCCCACCAATTTACATGCCACCTCACCTAACAGTTATTGGTGACACATAGATGGATGAGTGTACAACTCTTGTACAATGCTTCTCAAGCATGTTGCAGTGTAACTTGGTCTCTAAGCCATGAAGACCTCACCTAACAGTTATTGGTCCCATTTCTTAGTTAAGTCAGACCCACCGTATAACCGTAGGAATAAAGTCGTCATTGGGTCCTCACCTAACAGTTATTGGTGCCCAACCCCACCTTTACCCTACAACATCTCATGTCTATAGAGAGGTCCAGCCCCCCGATGCAACTTGACCACTGTGTCCAGCCGAGACAAATCAACATCAGAAAGGCCTTAGCAGCTCTACTACAGTGGAAGACCTATTGACTTAATATTGGTTAATCAGGTCTTAGTGTTTGCAACTTGAGCCCTTCATAAGAGGTAATCGAACAATTGGCCAGGTAAGCAGGTGGGAGGCTCCCCTTACTCAGAGAGTAAGGTCCTAATTAAGTAACCACCTTTCATGCTTTTCTAGACACCAATTAGATCAATTAATCTAATATGACTTGCTCATGTCGGTTCACTCTCGACTTGATTGAGGAGGTTTTGATTTAGGTCTCAATTGGGTTTGCTACATCACATGTAAACCTATCTACCCGACTCGCATTTACATCACATGCAAACGGCACATCACAGGCAGTTATAATCGCAGCATCAAATTAAAGCTAAACTTTAACTAGGTGATGATCATGGATTCTAATTAGGTCGTATTACAAGCACATGCACATCAATCGATCAAGTGGTCTTCAACTCTTGAATTGGTTCTAAGCCTCCTTGATTCGATCCTTGATCAACTCTTGATCCCATCGCCATCAACCGCTTAGATCACCTTTCATCTCATGCCTTTGCTTCAACTTGATCGTTGATGTACATCACATCACAGAAATACAACCAGATGTAAAATAAAAATAAAAATAAATTACATCTCCTTTTAGGAGGCACGCAGGCCTCTCAAAACATCAAATAAGATGCATGCAAGCATCTGAAAAATTACATGACATCGCAGATCACATCGCAGGTCATTACATTTGATACCAAAAGGGTTTGAATCCTATGATCATCACCGTATGCAACAATTATAATTTTCAGATCTGAAAACTAACTGATTATATCATGACATAGGTCGCTGATCATGCTAATCATGATTCTAAACTTTGTAATCCCATTAACAATGCAATTAGAATCATCTTTTTATCACATAAAAATCAGCATGCAAAAAATCAGCACCCCTGAAAAATCTGCATGCAGAATTTTTCAGCATGCATGATCATTCAATTTTCAGATCTAATAAGCCTTTAGATAATTAATTCTTACCTTAATCTACGAAGCCTAGGCTCTGATACCACTGTTGGGAACCCGCCCATGCCGCTGATATTTCAAAAATTTTTCAGATGGCAGCGGAAAGGGGGCATGTGCGGGATCGACGTTCATCGCATGAACGTTGTTTCGAGACCTTTCGTAATTAGGTAAGAATTAAAACTTTTAGAACTATTAGGAAGATCAAATCTTCACCTTGGGCGGGTAGATGATCACCGCAAATCTGAATTCGTGGTTTTGGAAGAGGGTTCGCTTGAAGCCGTTCAAACGTCCGGCCTCTACGGGTATCCACACGAAGCAGGATCCGATCCAAGCTTTCTATCTCACCGGGGTGCTAGCTCCCTTGCAGAGATAGCTTTGATGGCTGATGTCCTCCCTCTCAATCAACTCTTGATTGTGCTTGGAAGGAGGAAGAAGAAGGATGAAGACTAGGAAGAAGAAGAATCCCTGCAGCCTTCTTCTCTTTTCATGCGTTGGAGCCAAGGAAGAAGACCAAGAGGAGGGAGACGCCTCCTCTTCTTTTCCCTTTGCTGATGGCGGCTGAACCAAGAGGAGGAGAGGGGCTTCCACGGCTTGAAGAGGAGGAAAAGAGATACACTAGGGCGCCGGCCGTAGTCCTCCTTTAATAAGGATGAAGGGCTCCTACAAGTTAGGAGCCCTTGACAACTTTCCAAGAGGGGGCGCCGGCCCCCTTCTCTCTTCATGTCGCACCTAATCAAGTGGAGAGGGGCTGATGCCCCTCTTACTTGGTTAGCCTAATCCTCTTCCAAAGAGGATTAGGTCCCTCTTTCATGGTTTAATCCTAATCTAATTAGGATTGGCCAAATTGGGTTCAATCTATGCTAGTCCTAATCCAATTAGGACTTGAATGAACCATGACTCAATTGAACTCTTCAATCCTAATCCAATTAGGAGTCATGTTGATTCATTAGATTAATAATTAATTTAGACTTAAGGAATCCTAAACCAATTAGGATTTGTTTAGTTTTAGTCCTAATCCAATTAGGACTCTATTTGAATCCGAAGTCCTAATCTAATTAGGATTTCTAGGAATCCTACTCCAAGTAGGAATCCTATTTTAATTCAAAATTCCTAATCTCATTAGGATTGTAGGAATCCTATTCCAAGTAGGAATCCCAGTCCTACTCCAACTAGGATTCTCAGTCCTAATCCAATTAGGATTCTAGGAATCCTACCCGAAGTAGGACTCTTGTTTCAAGTCCAATTAATTAATTCCCTTGGTTCCTTCTTCAACTTCTTTATCAATCAAATTGATTACTTGTGATTCTTAATCACGATTTCAACCATCGGCTCGGTCAATACTTCTAGTGTGTGTGACCCCATAGGTTCTATTCTGACTGGTAGTGAGATATATTGTGATCTCTATCTCAATATCATTGAAAACTCCTTTCAATGGGTTGGAACGATTCTAACTCAACTCATTAGGGTTTATCGATCATCGAGATAATCCCTGTGAGTCCCACCATCCACCAGTGACACCTAGCAGCATGTAGTGGCTACCCAGCAGAATGGAATGATGAACCTCTAGGTGCAGTTAACATGTGATACAGTCCTACTATCGTGGATCCCTACAGGACGGAGGTCATGGACAACTCGTCAAACCCCATCGTCTGTCATATGTCAAGATTTGTTCGACTTGAGTTCGATAGTGGAAAACTCTTTTTCCACTTTATATTACTGCCCTGGCCAAGGTCTTAGAACTCAGTCTAACAAATCACATAGGATCACTCCTCTTCTATCAAGGTCGATAGATTCCTTATAGGTGCATACCCGACTCCTACAGTGAACTTACTGCAGCCAATTTACACTGCATGGACCCATATGGCTAGAGACCATGTATGTGTGCAGTCAAACTACAATAATCTCACTGTGAGCAGCCGAAGCACCGCAGGTCAAAGGACCAGTCACACTACTGCAACATCAAGCACGTCACTGACGAGTGGATAGACATCCAAGTGACTTCTTGTCTTGGTCACGCTCAGTACCCTTGTTCTCTAACAAGCACCTACACTATCACTTCAGTGTCACTACACTGTGGACTCAAGTCTCGTCCATCCAGAAGGAAAGTGATCTGTACACTGATCGGATCGATCACCGTCCTCGTGATGATCCATTGATCAGGAGCATTTAGAAATTAATCACCAATGATACATGGCTCAAATTCTCAACTCTTGAGAATATGTATCATCATCTTATTAATTTCTTGGACGATTCATAGACACATAAACAATATGAATGAAAAGATGCCTTTTATTTATTCAATAATAAATAGTCAAGCACAAAATTATGTCCCTAGAATCAACAATGTGTCAGCCAAATTGGCTTCTAGGGCATACATCTAACAAATGGCACAGATGAACAGTGAGTTGGGTCGACCCAAGGAAAGCATGAGTCGACCCAAACTTCAAGATCCTCAAAACAACTCAGAAAATGGTTCTCTGGATTTACTGAGAGGGTCGACCCAAGATGAAGTTGAGTCGACCCAAACCCTGTGTGGGTCGACCCAAAGGCAAGACAGAAAAGAAGACAGAAAATGGTTCTCTGGAATTACTGAGAGGGTCGACCCAAGAAGAAGTTGAGTCGACCCAAGTGAACTTTGAGTCGACCCAAAGAATGGTTGGGTCGACCCAAGGGAAGGAAGGCTGAATTTCAAATTTCTGTGTTTTCTGAGAGAGTCGACCCAAGGAATGTTTGAGTCGACCCAAGTGAAAGTTGGGTCGACCCAAGGACAGGTTGAGCCGACCCAAGCACGGGCAGAAGGATAACGGCTAGTTGTGCAGAAGTGGTTTTTGGACTCCCAACGGCTATAAACGGCTAGTTTCTTCAATCCAACGGTCAGGAAGGACTATTTGGAGGTTGGAGAAGTATTTAAGAGGGAGTATTCATCAGAGGAAGCAAGCTTTGGAAAATACATCAAGTGCATTCAAGAGAGAACCCTAGCAAGGCAAGCTTCATCCAAGTGCTTCATTCAAGAATCAAAAGAAAGTGGTTGAGCAGATTCAAAGAGTCATCAAGAGCTCCATCCACCCTTGAAGAGTGAAGCATCCTTGACAAAGAAGAGAGAAGTCACATCAAGCGATAAATATTCTCTAAACTCTTCTTTGTAAATTATATTGTTATATTTGCTCATCTAGGAGTTTAAATCTTCTTCCTTTGTTTATTAAACTACTTGTAAAGGTTGGTTGGTTAGCCCGCAAAACCAACGGAATAGGTTGATTGGTGAACCCGGAAAATCAATTGTAAAGGTTCGTTGGTGAGCCCGTAAAACCAACATAGGTTGTTGGTAAGCCCGTAAAACCAACGTAGGTTGTTGGTGAACCCGTAAAACCAATTGTATAGGTTCGTTGGTGAGCCCGTAAAACCAACATAGGTTTTTGGTGAACCCGGAAAACCAAAGTGTAAAGGTTTTTGGATTGTGAACCCGGAAAACAATCCAACTGTAATCCGCGGAATTATAGTGAATTCCCAAGGGGTCGCTTGGAGAGTGGACGTAGGTGCTAAGGAGAGCACCGAACCACTATACTTCTTATTGTTTGTATTGTGATTTGCTTAAGTTCACTAACTCATCATTTAACACAAGTAAGATAGTTAAAATTAAAAGAAACCAATTCAACCCCCCTCTTGGCTTGTCACCTTGGGCAACAGCCATTTCCCGCTAGCCTTTTTGACAAGGACCACATTGGCGAGCCACTCTGGATAGGATATCTCCTGGATGAGACCGGCCTTGAGAAGTTTATCAACTTCCTCGGCTGCTGCTCGTTGTCGTTCAGGAGCGGCACCTCGCTTCTTTTGTCGCATAGCTTGCAGGTTGGTTTTACTTGAAGTCGGTGGACCATGACCTCCGGATCTATCCCCGGCATATCCGCGGGCGACCAGACGAAGACGTCCATGTTATTCCGCAAGAAGTTGACGAGGCGATCCCTTTTGCGATCATTGAGGCTGGAACCAACCTGCACGGTTAGCTCAGGAGAGTTTTCGTGCAAAGGAACTTGAATTAGTAGCTCACCGGGCTCTACCCGATTCTTCTGAGGGCCGACCCGTGCCACTAGGGTTTCAGCCGAAAGCTGGTCTGTTGTTGGGACCGGCACCTCGGCCGGTCGCTTCGCCTCATGGGTCGCCATGTAGCATCGTCTCGCTACCGCTTGGTCCCCACGGACTTCGCCGACTCCTTGGCTGGTGGGGAATCGCATAAGCAGGTGGCGAGTGGAGACCACGGCTCGAAGAGCGTTGAGCCCTGGTCTTCCAAGAATGGCATTATAAGCCGAGGGCAGGCGTATCAGAAGGAAGCCCATCCTCAAGGTACTTTCCCGGGGGGCGAGCCCGACCATGACCAGGAGATCGACCTCGCCCTCTACTGGGACTGAGTCCCCAGTAAATCCGACCAATGGAGCATTCATCCTCTGTAGTTGCTTTCCTGTCATCCCCATTCTAGAATAGGCGTCAAAATACAAAACATTCGCCGAGCTTCCATTATCAATTAAGATGCATTTTACATCAAATCTGTTCATAACCATCGAGATGACTACAGCATCATCATGGGGAGTTTCGACTCCCTCTAAGTCTTCATCTGAGAATGAGATGGTTTCCGAGGCGCGTAGGTGCTTCGAGGAGGTTCCTTCCCCTGGAGCTTCTTCGACCGAGGCCCCGCCTCGGATGGTGTTGATGGTGCCGGCGATGGGCCTGTTGGCATTTGGATCTTCAGGCTGTGCGGCTCTCTCCGCTGGCCTTTTCTCTTCACGCCGGCCTCGTACGAACCGATCGAGCACCCCTCGGCGAATGAGTGCTTCGATCTCGTCTCGAAGCTGGAAGCATTCCTCCGTATCATGGCCGTGATCCCGGTGGAAACGGCAGTACTTCCGAGGATCGCACCGGGCTCCGGGATCTCGTCTCGGGGGCGGGGGCCGAAAATAGTCTCGGCCCTCAATCTCCATGAGGATTTCGGCCCGAGGAGCAGTAAGGGGAGTGTAGTTTTCGTACCTCCCATCGGGTATACGGGCCCGTGATGGAAACCTCGGGCGGAGCGGTGACCTCTGCCGAGGTGGTCCCCGTAATAGGGGTGGACTCTTCAGACGGGGCGGATTTTTGGCTCGGCGCGGGGACGGGCTTCTAGGATGGCCGCGCTCCTCGCGGCGTCTTTTCTGCTTCTTGGAAGTCTGCTCGACCCCGCTCCGTCTAATAGCAACAGCTTCCTCGGCTTTCATGTACTTCCGCGCCCGAACCAACATTTCAGTGAGGTCAGCAGGGAAGTTCTTCTCAATGGAGAAGAGAAATCTGTAAGACCGGGCTCCAGTCTTTAGTGCTGACATGGCGATTGACTGGTCAAGCTCCCGGACTTCCCATGTCGCGACGGTAAATCGGTCCAAATATTCCTTAAGGGACTCTCCCTCCTTTTGTTTTATATCAAGGAGGGAGTCCGAGGTCTGCCGCTGGGGTTAGCTGGCAGCAAAGTTGCTGGCAAACTGTCTGCCGAGCTGCTCGAAGGAGGAAACGGTGCTTGGCTTCAGCCCGGTAAACCAAAGTCGGGCTGGTCCTCGGAGTGTTGCCGGGAAGGCTTTGCACAGCATAGCCTCCGAGGCTCCCTGCAGGGCCATTAGGGCCCGATAGCTTTCCAGGTGGTCAAGGAGGTCGGTCCTGCCGTTGTAAGGCTCCACCTGGGGCATCTTGAATCTTGGCGGGACCGGCTCATCTTCAATCTGTTGGGAGAAGGGGGACCTCGTGGTGAACTCGAAGTCACCATCGCGTCCCGACCTCCTTCCATGGAGTGCCTCAATCTGGCGCTCCAGCTTCTCGACCTTCTTGTCGAGCTCATCATTCTGGGAGATCACCGCGGCGGTCCGCTCCGGCGCAGGTTGCCCTGGGACTGACTCGGCTTCTGATGGTTGTGGCCAGCCACCAGGACATCTCACCGGGTGCTCTCTCCAGAGGTAGGCCTGAACTTGGGAGTCTTGGCCTCGGAGGGAGAATCCGCTTGCAGGAGGCACCGGCTGAACTGGGGCTGGAGGGAGCGGTGCCGTTGGGATGCCCCTGGATTGCAAGCTTTGGACAGCAGTGGCCAAGGCCTGAACCTGTTGTACCAGAGCATCAAACTGCTCCAGCCGAACTTGGGGAGTTGACTCGGCCGGAGGTGGCGAGTTCTGGACAGAGTGTCCAGGACTGGGTGGAGGATGTCGAGAGGCATTAGAAGCTTCCTTGCTTCTCAGTTTCATGGCCGCGACTCGGGCCCTTCCTCTAGCGCCAACTGTTGCTGAAAATTGGACCCGGGGACGACCGTCGGCTGAGAGGGGAGGAGCTCCGCTACTGGAACGGTAGGTGGCGGTACGTCAGCTGGTGGCATCCTCCTGGAGAGTTCTGCAAGAAGCCGATGGCCGGGATCTCCGGCGCCGGCCCTCCGATGCTTAAGTCAGAGGAGGATCGTATATGAGTGGAGTAAAAGAGGAGAATGTTTTTTCTTGTCCCCCTTCTATTTTTTCCCAGGTTCCCTTTTATAGAAGGATATTATATTACCTGGGAGGTGACAGGGGAAATTGTCTTCTTCGTGATAATTGGGCACAATCATGCTCATTAATGGCGTTGTGGAGGATGAGACCGGAGTCAACGAATTGTCATGGTTGATCGAACCTGGTGGAGTGGTTCAACCGCCGGCCGTGGTGGGCCTGGGGTTCGTAGATAGTAAGTGCATTAATTGCTGAGTGAACCGGTGATCAGGGAGAGCCATACGTTTTGATGGTCCAGTGATTTGGAGATCATGTCGAACCGTGTTCATTAATGGTTGAGTGCACTGGAGGCCTGCAGAGACCATACGCATTAATGAACGAGTGTGCTGGATGCCTGCGAAGGTCACGTGCCTTAATGGCTTGACGACGGTAGCAGAGTACGATGGAGCTGGATATCTAGTTGTCAGATTCTCTCTAAGGAATCAGGCTGGGGTCGAATATTTGGACAAGGCATTTTAGGGCTCGGCACCTGGCCGGGTGCCGAGCCGAGCCAGTTGCTCAGAGGGGCGCCTCTAATTCGAGCGTCGCGAGGTCGGCGCGCTCTAGTCGGCGTTTTCTAGTCGGGCGCTTTTTGGTCGGGCACTTTTCTGGTCGGCGCTCCCTGGTCGGGCGCCTCCGTTCCGGGACGACTTGGGTTTTCCCCCAACAGCGTCAATGGCTGGATCTCGGGCTTGATTGCAGATGTTAGTGAATGCGGAAGGGAGAAGAGCAGCGAAGGCGGGGTCATCCGGGATTTGGGGATCTTGAATCTAGAGGAGACGTGGACTGTGATGATGAAGAATGGGATGCTGGGTCGCAGGAATGAGGGACGCAAGCTGGAAGGAGCGGATCACGGCTTGGAGCTGGGAATCCGGACTCTTGGATGCGGAAGATGCTCGGCTGGCTGGAAGGTGGAATGGGCTGCGTCACGGGTGGAAGAAGGGCCGGAGATGAAGACGATGCCGCATAGGTGGATCTGGCACGCGGCTGATACAAGGTCCCGTTGTTTTGAAGCGAGGATGGAGGATCGGGTTGCTTTGGTTGGGGAGGATTCGAATCATCGGCATCAAAGAGTCTCCCTATTTCAGTGCTGTGAAGGAAAGAATGGAAAGTCCGTTGGATGGCTGCTGATCTAGGAAGGATAGGGGAATTAGCTTTGGATTTGAGATGGTTCATGATGTTGACTTGTCCTCGAGTCCAATATCATTTAAATTTAATTCTCGCTAAACTGCTTCAAACTTAACTCGACGAGATAAAATAAACAAGACTGTGACTTAATAAAAAGGGTTACTCAAACCTTTTCCCCATACAAAAATAATTAATTATAACTTTCAATCTAATCAGGAGCAAAACCCATTTAATTATATCCTTAGCTTGATTACAATTCCATCAGGTTACTGAACCGGGTCAACACAATCTCCTCCTTATATGTTTTCATGAAAGATCGCAACCAGGAGAGAGACAAGTTCAGAGTCTATTTTAAGAAAAGAATTATTTACTTCTTACCATATTTTAAATTTATTTCAATGTTTATTCAATTTCATGGTAAAATATGTATTTATCAGTTTAAGAACATTGATAAGTGCTATAGAAAGATAACTAAATTATAAATTACTAAGCACTTATCACACCCCCAAACCTACATTTAGCTAGTCCTCGAGCAAAATAGAAAAGAAATTAACTCACTTTCGCAGGAATCGCGATTGCATTTACCATATGCAACAAGGCTTTAAACCAGTAGGTTACCCTAGTGGATGAGTTATAGTCTCGTGAGGGTTTCCAGTGAAGATACCCATAAACTTTAATCTTAAAATAAATCATTTATTATTATTGTTATTATTATCATTATTATTATTATTATTATTATTATTTTATTTATTTATTTATTTATTTATTAGATCGATTGATCTATGAAGTGAAAATCAAATTCCAAATGCATACTAGCTAAGAATTTCAAAAACTCCTTTTTTTAAATTAAAATCTAATTTAAGATACATAAATGATAAGAATTTCAAAGCACACACGATTTTATTTACTAAATCAGCCCAAATTCTAGGTTAGTATGCAATCTAAGTTAAAGTCATTAAGTTTCCGTTTAGGAAGTTGTAAGACTTATTTATACTGGAGTGCTCAGTAAAATCTGGACCGTACATAAGCTAAGGGTTCAGATCTCCAAAATATTGCAAAGACTAGTAGTTTCCAAGGATTGGTCGAAGGGACCTACTCACTGATTCAAAATCATCTTATCTGCAGGATTTCTAGAGTTGTGGATGTTTACTTTAGTACCTCACGGACTTTATCTATAATATTTCAGTTTACTCGAATTTTTACAACGATGGCTTTCACACTATTATCTTTTTCAAGGTCAATACAGAGTTTTTTTTATTATTATTTTATTTTTTTCTTCATAAAAGATATATAAATTGTGTACTTTTATTCTTATGGTAATTTCTCCGTGTAATGAGCAATCAGTCGACAACTCTCACACCAGTTGGCATAAGGTGTCGGGCATCGAGACTCCCCTACGGACTTATGCTCGGAGTCCTCATCACAAGCCCATTTGACCTTTGACAATAGGTAGCCCTTTTCGATGTTTCTGACTAAATCTATTTTTATTGATTAATTTTTTTTTTTGGATTTGATAAATATGATTCATCAGGGTCCAAGGTTGCTACTATACTATCAACATAATGTCGAGCTTAGACCTTAGAAGGGTCGGCCAGTGTGTAGTGAAATTCCAAAGTATTAATTAGCTTACAACTTCCTAAGAGAGACTTAATAAAAAGAACTTAAATTTGTATTACTTCCGACTAGTCATTGGGCTTTTTAGATTTTATATACCTTGTGTGTTTATCATTCTCGCATTAATGTATAGAAATTAGGTTTTAAAAACCTCCCTTTTTTATTTTTATTTATTATTATTATTATTATTTTAATATATTTTTATCTTATTTTTTTATTATTTATTATTCAATTTATAAAAATAAAAATGAACACATTTTTTTCTAAAAGATGAATTTTTTTTTTAAGATGAAAATCCCCAAACCTAAACCTGACATTATGAAGTGAAAACGAATGCAAGAGATGCAAACAAAACAAAAATGCTTAAACATACCCCCAAACCTAAACCTAACATTATCTTCAATGTTAAAAAAAATTTAAGAAAATTGGGTTGCCTTCCAACAAGCGCTAAGTTTATTGTCTTCAGCCAGACACAGTGAGGTAGTTTTTGCATCTCCTTCTATGAAGTCATCTATTTTGTCTATTATAAAATACTCAACTTTCCTCACGGGTTGGTCGACCGCATTGAACACATTTAATTTTACCTTCATGTTCCTAAATGATATGTTCATTACCCCCGTTCTACAATTGATGCACGCATTAGCTATTGCTAAAAAGGGGCGCCCAAGGATCACAGAGATTTGTTTCTTAGGATTAGGTTCATGTTTCATATCAAGGACGATGAAATCTACTGAAAAATAGAATTTGTCTACCATGACAAGAACATCTTCAATTATCCCACATGATGTTTTTACAGATCGATCATCCAATTGAAGGGATAGCGAGGTTGGTTTTAACTCACCTAACCCAAGTTTCTCATAAATTGAATAAGGTAAAAGGTTGACACTTGCCCCTAGATCTAAGAGTGCTCGATCAATGAAATTATTTTCTAAGACACAGGAGATGGTGGGAGCACCAGGATCTTTGAATTTCGGAGGGGTGTTGTGTTGGAGAATAGAACTCACTTGCTCAGTTAGGAAGACCTTTTTAGGCACATGTGACCTAGATTTTCGCTTTTGGGGACAAAGTTCTTTGAGAAATTTGGCATAGGAGGAAACTTGTCTAATAGCATCAAGAAGCGGAAGGTTGATTTTAACTTGTTTGAAAACCTCCATCATCTCCTCTAGTAAAGTTTCCCTTTTGTCAAAGGGAGAGGGTGAATTAAGAGCTTCAGAAAATAGGGCCTTTGGGATGTGAGTTTTGGCAGAAGGTGGACTAGCTGAAGAAGAAGAAGAAGGTTTTAGATTTTCATTTGACACATTTCTATCCTCTTCTTCACCTTCCTTATTATTGTCCTCCCCAATCTTATTGTCTACTACACGTCCACTCCTTAGGGTAGTCAAAGCATTGGCTTGTTCATGATGAATTACATTTAATTGATTTTCTTGAGCCATGTATTGTCCCCTAGGATTACTTAGTGGCTGGCTTGGAAGCTTTCCTTCCTCTCGCTTGTTCAGTGCTGTTACCCAGATAGACAACCCAAGAGGGGGGTGAATTGGGTTTTTAAAATAATTTGCAACTAAAATATTTGTGGAAGACTAATTAAGACTTTAGCAAGATGATTAGTTAGTTGCTATGTGCCGTGAGTGAGATGAGAGTAAGAGAAAGGAACAAACAATCACAAACACAAGGTTTTTATAGTGGTTCGGAGCTAACTCTTGCTCCTACGTCCACTCCCCAAGTCTCACTTGGGAATTCACTATAACCCCCTGGATTACAGTCGGTTGTTTTACAAGCTCACAACCAAACTTGTTGTTTTACGAGCTCACAACGAACTCGGTCGGTTTTCCCTGGCTCACCGACTAGAACCACCCCGATTGTTTTTCCGGGATCACAATCGAACCCTTACACGTTGGTTTTAACCTAGGCTCACCAACCAACCTCTACACCCTTGATTCAATCCCCCGATTGAACCAAGCTAAGACAATATGCTAATAATGAGGACAAACAGAAAAACAGAGCTTCTCAAAAGCAAATATACAGCAATATTAATAAAAGCAAAGTTAAGAGCCCTCAAACGCGTTTAAGTTGGAGAAGAGAAAGGGCTTCTTGAACTTCGGGTCTCTTCTTGAAATTTTGGACGACTTGAAGGCAGGAGGAGATCTCTTTCAATGTTGGGAAGATGTGGTTGGAAGGAGTTAATGGCGCTCTTCCCTCTTTTCGTTGAAAAACCACTTGCAGAGAATGAATGCTTGATCTTTTTGAATGGAATGGTAGTTCTCTGCCTTGCTACAGTCCTCTGGCTATTTAACCCATCCCCCACGGAAACTAGCCGTTAGACACCTTTTTCTGCCCGTTCTGCACACTCTGCACAACCTGACAATATGTCTGTTGGGGGTCGGAGTCGACTCGCGCGATCTGGAGTCGACTCGGCTGTAGCGGAAGTCGACTCATGCTTTTCTGGAGTCGGCTCGGCAACTGTTCCGGATTTGAATTAAAGTGAACTCCTCGACTGGGAGTCGACTCGACTTAACCTGGAGTCGACTCGCCAACTTCTGGAGCTGACTTGGCATTCTCGGAGTCGGCTCATCCCATGAAGTCCATGGAGCTAATTTTCAACTTGGCCCACTCGAGTCGACTCGACAGTCCTGGGAGTCGACTCGGCGCTCAGAGCCCGAACTCCCGATCTTCTGTCATTCGCCTCGTCCAGTCTTGGAGTCGACTCGGACTGTTCCGGAGTCGACTCGGCTCTCAGTTTCCGAAACATACCCTTCTGCCTTGGAGTCGACTCGAGCTGTCTGGGAGTCGACTCGGCTCTCAGAGACAATAATTTGTCTTCTGTCTTTTTGGGATCGCGCTGTCTCGGAGTCGACTCGCGCATTGCGGGAGTCGACTCGAATCTCAGAGTCCGAAAACTGCTCTCTGACTTTTGCCTTGTGAACCACTGAGAGTCGACTCTCGCTTTCTTTGCAGTCGACCTGCCAACCATCGGAGTCGACTCGCATTCCACAGGAGTCGACTCGAATCTCAGGGTCGAAAATCGCTCTGACTTTTCTGTCTGTAACTCCTTGGAGTCGACTCATATTACTCCGGAGTCGACTCGGTAAGCATCGGAGTCGACTCGCGCACTTCAGGAGTCGACTCGCTGACAGGTTTTGAGTTGATGCTTTCTGTTCGTCTGTCTGTTCTCAGTCGGAGTCGACTCGTAATGATCCGGAGTCGACTCGAGCCCGTGCCAGTGATTCTGATACGCTTGGAGTCGACTCGTAATATTCTGGAGTCGACTCGAGTCTCAGACTTTGGTTCAAATTGACTTCTTAACTTATCCAAACTATCTTGAACCAAATCTAGAGACACTTAGACAAGATTTTCACTGAAACACTCAATTGAATTCATTAGTAAACAAAAGATATACTCAAATGCTTTGAGCTCATCAAAATCAAATAGGATTTTAATCAATCACTCCACAATCTCCCCCTTTTTGATGATGACAAAACATTGAGTATATGTAAAGTGAATTGCTCAATAAACAGGAAAATAAAATCCATAAATGAATTCAAGTGTCTGGTTATTTAATTTATCCAAGCTTGAAAGGTGTGAAACAATAAATTTTGGAGTTAAAGCTCTCCCTTTCATTTGGAATTATATAAGCCTTCATATCATGCAAACAATTGTTTGGCTTATATATATTTAATGATTTAGCTTTCTTAAGAAAATTCAGATTCTCCCCCTCAACATATGCATTCATCTTTGTTTTGGTTCTCTGAATTTCCTTTTAATGCATTGAAGTTTTTGGACTGAAATTTTTGGTTTTTAGAGGAAAAATCTGTCAATTTGTTCTTGAGTTGGATTCAACTAATCTCCGAATATTCCTTGAATAGATTCTGGAGATTACTCCATTAGGAGCCCCAACAGAGAGATAATGAGCCTCGAGGTACCAAATCCACTAAGAACAAATTTCATTTTGATTCTTTTTATGTTGATTCCATTTACATATCTATTAAGTATTTCTCCCCCTTTTTGTCATCGTATCAAAAAGGAGGTAAGCAGAACACACAATCAATCATAGATCAAATTGCACAGAATTGAAGAGAATATGTCTACTCATTGTATTGATTTGTATGTAAAGACATTTTAGAATACAATAAGTAAAACAAAAAAAAACATGTCAAAATAACACAAAATGATCTAAGGCTTCCTCGAGGAGGATGCGGGTCCCCGAGGCATGCGCTCTGCAAGTAGTGTGACTGTATTGGTGACGTGCTCGAGCTGTCGGATAATGGCCGAGGTGGCCTTGCTATGTGTCGTATTGAGCTCGGTCACCGACTTCTGAAGTGTGTCCAGCTTGTCGATGAGCACATTCGCCAAGCGCTCGGCCCCCTGGGTAGTGGTGCCCATATCCTGTCGGACATTATCGCGCATCTTCCGAGTGGTGCTCGAGACTTCGCTCATGCTATGGAACTGGGCTTGGACCAGGAACCTTACATTGTCGATCTCTTCCCGCACATGGGCCGTCATCTCAGCCACGGCGGACAGGGAAGGGACCAACGCTGAAGAAGGTGCAGGAGAAGGAGCAGGCACTGAACCCCGGAGCTCCCTAAGTAGGTCATCCCGGAGATCTCTAACTATCTCCTGCCGCAACTCCCGGAGCTGCTCAGGAGCGATCCGGACCTCCATGGGCTGAGTAGGTGGAGCTGAGGAGGAGGGTCCGGCTGAGGTGGAGGGTACTGGAGTGGAAGGCTGAGTGGGATAATCAGAATCAGGGTCTGGACTAGAAGAATGTCTGGTGGTATGTGTGGAGGTAGAAGACTTCCTAACCCATGTCCCCTCTACCTTCCGAAAGCCCATCCTGTGCAGGGTTCCCGTTCGCGTGCGATCTGTCCATCGCAATGCACGAGAGGGTTCCCCCTCAGGAATAGGGATCTCGGCCTCCCTAAACAACAGGGTGAACATCATGCCGTAGGGGAGGGTGAGCCTAGGTCTATCTAGTGGCTCACATAGATATCTATAAATAAGTTTTGGGAAGTTGACTGGGGTGTCCTGGAGAATATAGAACATAAGGGCGAGGTCCCTCTCAGAAACAAAATCGAAGCGGCCAGTCTTCGGAAAGAGGGACCTAGACAGGATGCTCAGTAGGATCCGCACCTCAACTGGAAGTGAGCTAGCGGATACCTCAACTAAGGAGGACTGAGGTGGATAACCTAGAATGGCCGTAAGGGCCTCAGTCCTATCCTCGGGGTGTGTGGGAACCACCCCTACTTGTGGAAGGTGGAGGATTTGGGCAATGATATCCTCCGAGACAAACAAAGGGACACCGGCTACCGTGCCCTCTATACCCCCATCTTCCCTATGGACGGTACCATAAAACTCTCTAACTAGTCCAGGGTATGTGGGGAGATCTAGGGTAAGGAAATACTCTAGTCCCTGGACTCGCAACCTCTCTCCTATCGTAAAGCCCTCCCGGGAGAGATAGTCGAAATCGACGTATCTCCCGGTGGAGACCGCCTTCCCGGCACACGGCCTCGAGGGAACGGCCCTCGGCGGGGAACGAGCCGGAGGTTGTGGCCTCACGGGGTCGTTCCGGGCCTTGGAACGCCGCTCGGCACCGGTCGCGGAATGGGGCCTCTTCCGGCTTGGGACAGTGGTTTTGCGAGGCATGGTTGACCTAGAACGGGATGAAAACCTAATGGACGATGAAAAATCGACGGGAAAAGGACCTAGAGGCGGCCGGAGACGTTCTAGGAGTCGACTCTAGGGTTTTGAACAGTGGCGGCGGTGAAAAGATGTGTTTTCTAAACGATGGAGTTAGGGTTAAAAAGTCGGATCCCGACTGCGAGTCGACTCCACTGAGTCGCGAGTCGACTCGACCTCGAGTCGACTCCAAAATATGCGCGAGTCGACTCTCCTTATGCGCCTGTTTACCTCGAGTCGACTCCCGACTGTATGCGAGTCGACTCCCCCTCTGCTGCCATCGTTCTCGAGTCGACTCCCGTAAATGTGCGAGTCGACTCCTCCTTACGAGCCGACTCTGAAACTTGCTCGAGTCGTCTCGAACTCTGGCACGCACCTAAAAATCATGCTATGTTCGTGCCGAATGAGGAAAAATCACTAAGTTATGATCTGATTTGATGATCATTGTAAAGAAACTCTAAATTAACCATGATCTAATCATCAAAATCAATGAACTAGTGGAAAATACCACTAGGATGGATCAATCACTCCTAATCCCCTCCTAAGCACACTAAATCTCTCTTCACTTAGGGGTTTTGTAAAAATGTCAGCTAATTGATCATTAGTGCAAACAAATTGTAGTGTCACATCACCATTCAGTACATGATCTCTTATGAAGTGATGTCTTATCTCAATATGTTTAGTTCTTGAATGCTGAATTGGATTTTTAGTTAGATTAATGGCACTTATATTATCCCAATTAATGGGTATTTTATCTTGTTTAATGTCATAATCTTCTAATTGTTGTTTGATCCACAAGATTTGAGCACAACAACTCCCGGCTGCAACATATTCAGCTTCAGCAGTAGATAATGCAACCGAGTTTTGTTTCTTGCTAAACCATGATATTAAGTTTTCTCCTAGGAATTGACATGACCCGCTGGTGCTTTTTCCATCAAGTTTACATCCAGCAAAGTCTGAAGCTGTATATCCTATTAAGATCAGGCTAGATTCTTTAGAATACCATAAACCTATATTCTTAGTTCCTATTAGGTATTTAAAGATTCTCTTAACTGCAATTAGATGTGATTCCTTAGGATTAGACTGATATCTAGCACACATGCAAACACTAAACATGATATCAGGTCTACTTGCAGTAAGATACAATAAAGATCCTATCATACCTCTATATAGTTTCTGATCTACAGATTTACCTGATTCATCTTGGTCTAATTTGCATGAAGAGCTCATGGGGGTGCTGATTGACTTGTTCCCCTCCATATCAAACTTTTTAAGTATCTCCTTGATATATTTGGCTTGATTGATGAAGATGCCTCCTTCAGACTGTTTGATTTGAAGCCCGAGGAAGTAGTTCAGCTCTCCCATCATGCTCATCTCAAATTCACTCTGCATCAAATCAGCAAATTCTTCGCAGAGACGATTGTTAGTAGCACCGAAAATAATATCATCAACGTAAATCTGCACTAATAACATATCTTTGTTTTGCTTTTTCAGAAATAGTGTTGTATCTACATTACCCCTAGAGAACTCATGTTCTAATAGGAATTTGCTAAGCCTCTCATACCATGCTCTAGGTGCTTGTTTCAAACCATAAAGTGCTTTGTTCAATTTATATACACGATTAATGATTTTCAAAACCAGGAGGTTGTTCTACATATACCTCCTCATTAATATACCCATTTAAAAATGCACTTTTTACATCCATTTGAAATAGTTTGAAGTTCTTAGAGCATTCATATGCTAATAATAATCTAATAGCCTCAAGTCTAGCTACAGGAGCAAAGGTTTCATCAAAATCTATACCTTCTTCTTGATTATAGCCCTTTGCTACTAGTCTAGCCTTATTCCTTATGACAATTCCATTTTCATCAAGTTTATTTTTATAAATCCATTTGGTACCTGTTGCTGGTGGTCCAAACCGAGAACGATTGGCACAGCGGTGTGAACGGGATTCCGTCTGAGTTGCCTTGGTTGGTGTTGATTGCGCTCCACCTTCCACCGGAAAACCTGCAAGCAAGCCTCGCACCACCACTGGGGTAGTGGGGGCCCTCCGACGATCAAGTCAGAGGAGATTGGAGGAGAAGGAGAGATAATAGTAGCAAGTAGGAGAATGCTCTGGAAGTTCTTGCTTACCCCCCCTTCTTCCCCCAGCCGCATATATACCAGGCTGGGGGGTCTTTCAGGGGGGTTCGTCATCGTGGGGCACGATGGAGCTGCCACTGACACGGCCGTTACAGGGCGTCGTGGGGCAGCGCTGGGTACGGACATGACAGGGCGTAGTGGAGCTCCGCCTTGTACGGCCGTTACAGGGGATCGTGGAGCAGCGCCAGATACAACCGTTGCAGGGAGTAGTGGAGCAGGAGGCTGCGGCGTGCCTCTGGGGAATAGCCTGTCGTTGTCGAGAGATGTCCGACTCGGGGTCGGGCTGCGGAGACGAAGATGTCCGACTCGGGGTCGGATTGCTGGATCAAGGGGCTGCCGACTCGGGGTCGGGCTGCGGAGCCGAAGATGTCCGACTCGGGGTCGGATTGCTGGATCAAGGGGCAGCCGACTCGGGGTCGGGCTGCGGAGCCGAAGATGTCCGACTCGGGGTCGGATTGCTGGATCAAGGGGCTGCCGTAGTCTTCCTGGGCGCGCGTGCCGGTCACGTGGGGCATGGTGGCTAAGTTCCCCCGTAACAGTAGCCCCCCACTTCCGAGCCTGGAACCAGAAGGGGAACGGGTGAAGGGAGTGATGCTTCGTGATTGCCGCCATCCCTCGGAGAGGCGCGCGCGCTTCGAGCTCCCCGCCTTCTTTATGGCGTATGGCGGTTGTTGCTGACCTGGCAGTCTGAGGATTTCGGCGGACATCCTTCCTTAATGGCGTCGATTCGCCTTTGGGGCGCGAGCGACCCTTCGGCAGCCAGGCGTCCTCTGGCGTCACCGTGGCGTCACCCACCTTTCCGCCTATTTAACCGGGGGCCCTCCTCCGTCCGCCTTTCTCTTTACAGACATCTCCGAGTTTCTCCTTTGCGCTGCCGTCATTGCCGTCGGACTGTTCGCTTGCTCCTCCTTTGACGCTCTCGGAGCCGTTCTTCCTTTTCTTCCGGTGAGTTGCCCCATTCTTCAATTTAAGGCTCTCCATACTTTCTCCTTTTGTATTAGGGTTCTCCAGTCGTTCCGGTCCTTTCCCCCTTCTTGACCCCGTCCTGACCGTAGATTCACTGGCCATTAGGGATGGGCGAAGTGAGAGCAGACCGCATTAAGTCAGAGCTGGTCGCTGAAGACCTAGATAGGCTCGTGGCTCGATACCACCTTCCCGAGGCCTGCAATTTTACGCTCCCGGGGCCTGAGGAGAGGATGTCCCATCCTCCTCCAGGGAAGGTCGCCATCAATGAGGGCATTCTTCAGGCCGGGTTTCGCTTTCCCCCCTCGGACTTAGTCGTTCAGGTGCTTCGGGGTTTAAGAGTGGCGCCGACGCAACTGGTGCCGAACTCATGGCGCGCCCTGACGGCCTTTCAGGTTCTCTGCCGCATGCACGAGGTTCCCGCCACCCTGAATGTCTTTTGGGAATGCTACGGCCTGAGCGGCCACCCTCAGGACAAAGGGTGGTGGTGCTTTGCGGCGCGGCGAGGGTGCGGCCTCGTCAAGGAGGCTCCTACCTTCATTCACGGCTGGAAGGGGCGCTTCTTTTTCGTTGACGCAGATCCCTCTTGGGGAATCAGGGCTACCTGGGAGACGCCGATGAAGTCCCCGATTGGCCTATCGAGGTTGTCGAGGGAGGAATCCGATGGCGTCGCCGTCTTGAAGGGGTTGGTTGCCGAGGGCCGGCTCCCCCCGGTGGCTCGCCTTATTTCCGAGGATACCTTGGTGAACGTCGGTCTGAGCTCGGTCCCCGCTGACCGTGAGCCCGCCACCATTTCTTTTTTAGCTCTTTTCTCCTATTTCGTTTCTTCTTTCCTTCAGTTTCTCAGCCTCCGACCATCTCGTCCTTTTTGCAGAGATCGACGACATCATGCGGTCGGACAAGGCAACGGCTGTCGGTAGGACGTCCCTACTGGAAGCGGTCCAGAGGAAGAAACAAGCTCCTCCGAGCGGGGCCCCTCCGGCGAAGAAGTCCCGCCGGCAGGCGACTCCGACGCCGACAGACGGGTCCGGACCCACCGATCAGGGGGACGCCGCGGGCGCGGACCGGCAGTTGACGCTGTATCAGCCCTCCGATGCCGAGACTACCGTTTCTCCGAAGGCATCACCCGGGCGCGCCCGAGATGGACGGGTCGGACATGATCGGTCCCCAGCCCAGCGTTCGACTCGGTCGGCTCCGGATGATACGAGGAGGGACGCGCCGAGGCCCCGGCCGAGCGGGACCCTGTCAATTCCAGGGGCGGTCCCCGCCCCGAGCATGGTCAGCATGACTCTTTCCCAAGCGATGGGTAAGGGTAAGGCTGCAGAACCACCGTCCGACTCCGGGGAGAAGTCGGGGTCGGCCTTCACTTTCGCCGGCGCCCGAAACCTCATCGAGACGGTGCAGCTGGAGAAGGACCGCAGGCGGGTCCGGGAGATGAGGGTCCCTGACGTTGGGGCTGCCAGCTGCGTCTGTCTCATGTCGGTGAGTGTTCTTTTGGTCGCTTTCATCATTTATAGGCTCTGTTGATCCCCGCCTGACGCCCTCGTTTTTCCTATCTCTTAGCTCGCCCAGTACATGATCCGCCTGGAGAAGTGCTACGAGGAACAGGCGAGGCTTCTGGCGAGGGCCGAGAGCCAACTGAAGACAGTAGAGGAGGGAGGTCAGGCTGTGGCGGGGAGGACGACCAGGGACCTCGAGATGAGGCTCCAGGTGGCCGAAGAGCGGGCACTCGGCTTCGTCACCCTCGAGAAGCAACTGTTGGAGGCTCAGGAGCAACTCAAGGTCGCCTCGGGTCTCGAGGGCGAGATAAAGAAGGCGGAGGAGTGGGCCGAGAAGCAGTCCCGGAAGGCTGCCGACTACCGGGAGAGGTGGGAGAAGGCCCAACGGTCAGCCGACAACGCCCGCAACCGAACCCGGTCCCTTAAAGCCAAGCTGGGCGAATTGGAGTCGGCCTTGGAGAAGTCCCGCGCAAGCGACCAGGAGCTTCATTCGCGCCTGGAGGAGGCTGAGGCTGCTCGCATTGCTGCCGAGGCGAAGCACAAGGAGGCTCAGGCTGATCTGCTGAGGGTCTCCTCCGAGGCGGATGACCGGATTGTGACGAAGGTCTTGGAGGCGAAAGCTCAGATTATGGAGCGGGCAGAGGCGGCGCTGGCCGAGAAGAGTGCGGAGATCGGGCGTCAGGCGGTACAGGCTTATCGTCAGTCCGCCGAGTTCACTCGTGATATGTCGGAGGCGGTACAGGCCTATCGTCAGTCTGACGAGTTCGTCCGTGACATGTCGGACGCGGGTCCGACTCCTTTGTCTTAGGCTTCGAGGAAGGCCTGGCAAGGGTGTCGGCTAAGTACCCCGAAATTGACCTGAGTGGGATCTCCCTTCTCGACTCCCCTTCGGCGCCATTGCCTGCTGATTCTCCAACCGTCTCCCTACCCCTTGCGGACGTGCCGGGCGTTCCGATCCGGGGGTTCCTCCAAGCTGACCCTCTGTACTTTTCTTTGTGTGTTGGCATTTTGCCAAGTTGTATGGGTCTCGGCCCTGAAACAATGAAAGTTAATGCAAATAGAGTTTCTTCATTTCACTTTCGTCCTTCTTCTTTTTAACTCTTGGTAGCGTTTCGCTGACTCCCGACTCTTGAAATTCTTCTGGCGCTAGGCCAGGTATCTGAGGGTTAGGCCTCAGAGAATTCTTCCGGCGCTAAGCCAGGCATCCGAGGGTTAGGCCTCAGGAACTTCTTCCGGCGCTAAGCCAGGCATCCGAGGGTTAGGCCTCAGGAAATTCTTCCGGCGCTAGGCAGGCATCCGAGGGTTAGGCCTCAGGGAATTCTTCCGGCGCTACGCCAGGCATCCGAGGGTTAGGCCTCAGGAACTTCTTCCGGCGCTAGTCCAGGCATCCGAGGGTTAGGCCTCAGGAACTTCTTCCGGCGCTAGGCCAGGCATCCGAGGGTTAGGCCTCAGAAAATTCCTCCGGCGCTAGGCCAGGCATCCGAGGGTTAGGCCTCAGAAAATTCCTCCGGCGCTAGGCCAGGCATCCGAGGGTTAGGCCTCAGGAACTTCTTCCGGCGCTAGGCCAGGCATCCGAGGGTTAGGCCTTGGGAAATTCCGAGGGTTAGCCTGGCATCCGAGGGTTGTCAGGCCTCAGGAAATTCCGCTCGTTGGTCGGCCAAGGCTGGCGCAAGCCGAGGCGACCGGTCGGGGCTTCAGGCTAGTCTGCTCCCGGGATGATCATCGGGTTAGCCTGGCATCTGAGGGCCGAGCCTCGAGAAATTCCGCTCGTTGGTCGGCCAAGGCTGGCGCAAGCCGAGGCGACCGGTCGGGGCTTCAGGCTAGTCTGCTCCCGGGATGATCATCGGGTTAGCCTGGCATCCGAGGGCCGAGCTTCGGGAAATTCCGCTCGTTGGTCGGCCAAGGCTGGCGCAAGCCGAGGCGACCGGTCGGGGCTTCAGGCTAGTCTGCTCCCGGGATGATCATCGGGTTAGCCTGGCATCCGAGGGTTGTCAGGCCTCAGGAAATTCCGCTCGTTGGTCGGCCAAGGCTGGCGCAAGCCGAGGCGACCGGTCGGAGCTTCAGGCTAGTCTGCTCCCGGGATGATCATCGGGTTAGCCTGGCATCCGAGGGCCGAGCCTCGGGAAATTCCGCTCGCTGGTCGTGCGCCTGTCGCTTGCCGCCCGACGGGATTTCTCCGTGGCCAGCTGCGATCGTGTTTCTCCTCCTCTCCAAGCGTTGCCTGGGGAACACCAGATGGGCATTAAATGCTAATTGAGGGGTTACCTGGGAAATCGGATCGCCAGTTGCTGCTTGCGAGGAGTGTCAGTTAAGCGGCCGCGATACGCGCGTTCTTCGAGGCGGATGCGGCCTGGGCGCGAGCGGAGATACGTGGACCTAGGGGTACAGGCCACCCGGAGTGTCCTGCACAAAGAATGCGATTAAGGAGAATGACGCTTAGGAAATCGCGGAAAGATACGCCTCGAGAGCCGGATCGGCTCCGGATTCAATGCGCCCGCATTTATTGGAGCCACCCGCATCGGAACGACCGGGGGCCGCAGTTTGGCTATAAAGATAGGTGCAGGTGCGATGGAGCCTGCCAAGCCGGAGCTGTTCAGATTGCCATGGATCGTGGGCCTCCTCTCCGGCGCATGGTTGAGAGACCCCTATCGAAGGAACGGGAGGCGCGCCCTTCGCGACTTCCGCCAACTAGCTGTTTCATCTGGGATCAACAAGGAGGTTCTCCCCGGCGGAACTCCGCTCTAGGCGTTTCATCCGGGATCACGTCTCCCCTCCTTGAAGTTCAGCCTCCCGATTGAGCTTTGGCACCAGACGCTTTATCCGGGACCGCGCCTCCATATGCTCTTCTCCCTTGTATTCCTTCTCTCCCCTAACACTGGGGAGGACCGGAATATCCCTTGGAGGTGGCGTTCCCCTGGAGGCAGCGGGAGCTTCTTCTGCGGCGGCTCCTCGTCTTTTCATGAGGCGTGGATGGCGCCTCTGGGTAGGAGCAGTGTGGACTTCTCCTTCGTCCACTTCTTCTTCATCCGCGCCGGCTCTTCGTCTTTTTCGTGAGACGCCGATGGCGCCTCCGGTTGGAAGCACCCACTTCCGGCGGGATTGCAGCCGCTTCGGATGGAGGTTTCGGGATCCCAGATCTTTAGCTCCTCGGAGTCTCCACCTCTTCTTTACTTTCTTTACACCCTAATTCCCCTCTGGAATTCCTTGTAATCACACGAGCACGCCATTGTAACCAGAAATTATTGAAATGAAAGTGTTATACATTTTTGAACTGTCTTCTGGCATTGTCGTTCTACTGGTAATACATCCGCAGGTTAGCGGAATTCCAGGCTCCTTGGAATTTCTCGACCATCTAGGGCCTCCAACTGGTAGGAGCCAGGTCGGTTTTGAAAGAGTAGATGCCCTACAAGCCAATTGCAATATGTATTGCGAAGGGTTTTTCTTTTGATTTGTCCAAATCATGTACATGACATTTAAATATGAATAAAGGCATTATATTTTATCATATGCTGTTGATTATATTTATGATAAACTCCTTAGATTAGGGCAATGGTTTTAAGACTATGATGAGATCATACTAGTGAGACTTAAAATCCTAAAATCCTAATCTTAAATATTCCCAGTCATTGGTACATTGAGTCGGGATCAATGATTACCGGAAAGACTGGCATGTTTTATGTATGCTCGATGCAGAGGATGATTGATCTCACAATTATTTGTGTAGAGACACTAATACAAAGATATGGGTGCTCATTAGAAGAATGAGTTCACTGAATTGACCTACAAAGAGAAATCTTATGAAGTCTTACTTACATGTCAAAAGATGATTCTCTTAGTGGGAGTTGTGCAACTGATCCTTTGACCTGAGATCACCATGGTATCTTGTGCACATGAACCTATGTTTTGGTTTACACTCATTTCATGACAATAAGTTATGTACGAGGTCTTCTGGATATGGGTGGATTGTGTAGAAGATTATGAGTAGGTCAACAAGGAATTAATCACTTCTAGTAAGAGAAGATAGCATCCTATTTATTCTAATCATATGATTAATTCAGGAGCCTTTGATCAAAGCAGAATGAAAATTAGAAAGAGTTTCTAATGTTTCATTATTTGAATTATCATTAAAAGATTGAGAAAATATGAATATGAAATTGAGTTTGACATATATTCATACTCATATATATATTTGGGATGCAGTTTGATTAAAGGATTGAATTGCATGGTAACTTGCCACTGAAGGGTATTTTTGGTATTTCCACCAAATTCCATATTTTTCGGGTAGATATGACACGTTGCTAGACGTCAATCTTGTCTTATAGGTTGATCGAACTAAAGAGTTTAATTCGATCACCAATTAGAAAGGTTCTAATTGTTAAGTCGGTTCGCGCAGTTTGACTTAAATCGATTAGAAGAGTTCTAATCAAGTTGGGTCAACTCGCACTCACACCTATTGCTGGCTAAGTATGGAACCCAATGGGTCACACACAAGAAAACTTATCAAGGGTTTAATTGGATTAGATCATGTTTGCAAGATAAACATCCTAGCAGGTGTTGCAAACCTTAGCTCCTGATTCGAACTGGATTCGAATCTGATTCGAATTGAATTCGAATCTGATTCTTAATTGATCTAATTTGATTTGATCATATTCTAATATGGGTTAGCCAAGAGTTGGCTCCTAATTGGCTTGGTTTGAGTCTAATTGGATTAGATTTGATAAATCATTCATTTTTGACCGTTGGATCAACATTTGGATGAAGAGATGGATCAAATGGATGGCACCATGAATTGGAGCCATTGGATTTTCATCATAGGATGATGGGAGATCATGATGACGTGATGGATATCATTGGGAGGCGTGGAGATGAAAAATAGGTGAAGGAAAGAGAGAGAATACGTGAAGATTAAATGGATAAGGATGAACCATTTATTTGATCTT